>NW_028288776.1:6132764-6283901 GCF_059628265.1 Tinamus guttatus
TGGGGCGGCTGCTCATCGAGTTCAGCTCCCCCATGAGCATGGAGCGGGTGCAGCGGGAGAACCCCGACGTGCGCGCGGGCGGCAAGTACAGCCCGCGGGACTGCGTGCCCCGGCAGAAGGTGGCCATCCTCATCCCCTTCCGGCACCGCGAGCACCACCTCAAGTACTGGCTGCACTACCTGCACCCCATCCTGCACCGGCAGAAGGTGGCCTACGGCATCTACATCATCAACCAGGTGAGCTGGGCCGGGCCGGGCCGGGCCGGGCCCGCGGCGCCGCTGAGCTCTGCCCCGCGCGCTCTCGCTGCAGTACGGCGAGGACACCTTCAACCGCGCCAAGCTGCTCAACGTGGGCTTCCTGGAGGCGCTCAAGGACGACGACGAGTACGACTGCTTCATCTTCAGCGACGTGGACCTCATTCCCATGGACGACCGCAACCTGTACCGCTGCTACGAGCAGCCGCGGCACTTTGCCGTGGGCATGGACAAGTTTGGGTTCAGGTGGGTGCAGCGTTTCCTCGTGGCCAGCACGGGCTGCCCGTTACTGCCGGGGACGAGGGTTGGGGTCAGTGACTGGAAGCGCAGACATGAGGCGGCAGAGGACACGGAGCGGGTGGGAGACCTGCCGGGAAGGGCTGGGGGCCGTCCCTGGTGTTTTGGTCCCCGTGAAGGCCCCTTCCCAACCCGCTCCTGAGGGCTGACCCGTTTTCCCTTCCCCTGCAGGTTGCCCTACGCTGGCTACTTCGGGGGTGTCTCCGGGCTGAGCAAGTCCCAGTTCCTGAAGATCAACGGCTTTCCCAACGAGTACTGGGGCTGGGGGGGAGAGGACGACGACATCTTTAACCGGTGGGTGCCCTGCGCTCCCCGGGATCCCCGGGACCCGCAGTGGGAGCGTGGGGCTCTGCTCCGCGCCGCGTGCCCGCGGGGACGGGGCTCCGAGGGGACGGGAGCGCCGAGCGTTCCCTGTGGGGCAACCGGCACGTGGGGCCAGCCCCGCTCCAGGCCGGGCAGCAGGGCAGGGCTGCGGGCTCCGCGCCGCCCCTGGATCCGCACGGGATGTCCCGGCGTTCCCGCGGGCGGCCGGCAGGCTGCAGCAGACCCGCGCGCAGCCCGGCCCCGCGCTCCGGCCTGCTCCGTTCCCGCAAGGGAAGGGCTCCGGGGAGCCTGGGCAGCCCTCGGAGCGCGAGGAGGCGCCGGGGCCGGGGGCACCGCCTCGCTGGGGCCGGCAGCGGTTTCTGTTGGCGAGCTGGGGGCTCTCCTGCTTCCCCGTTCCCACCTGGCCTCTCCACTGCAAATGACTCCTGTGGGAGAAGGAGATCTTTCCCCGGGGGGCGGGAGGAGCGCGCCCCACACGTGCGTGTCCCCGCGCCCGGGACGCGTCCCCCCCTGAGCTCCCGCGTGGCTCCCGCCCCCAGGATCTCCCTGAACGGCATGAAGGTGTCGCGGCCCGACATCCGCATCGGGAGGTACCGCATGATCAAGCACGAGCGCGACAAACACAACGAGCCCAACCCGCAGAGGTGAGCGGGGGGCGCCCGGACGCCGGGGCCCACGGCCCGGCCTGCTCCTCACCGCGCCGCCCTTCCCGGCAGGTTCACCAAGATCCAGAACACCAAGATGACCATGAAGCGGGACGGCATCAGCTCGCTGCAGTACCGCGTGGTGCAGGTGTCGCGCCAGCCCCTCTACACCAACGTCACGGTGGAGATCGGCCGCCCGCCGCCGCGCCTGGCCCGCGGGTAGCGCCCGCGCGGGGACGTTTCTGCCCGCCCTGCTGCCTTCCGGAGCCCCCGGGGCACTGAGGAGTTTCCCTCCGTTTTCCCCGTCCCCACGAGTGTTTCCAGGCCCCGTCCGCCCCCCGCTCCGTGTGTTGGATCAAGATCCCGGCTGCCCCGGGCGCGGAGCGACGGCGCAGGGCTGCCCCACGGCGCCCCACGGCGCGGCCCCGAGGAGCGGGGCGCGGGCTGCCCCCTTCTCCCCAGAGACGCCGAGGGGGCAGCCCCCCAGCAGGCCGGTGTGGGGCACTGCTGCCCCGGCCCCACGGCCGCCGCTCGACGTCTTCCGCCGCCCCAGTCTGGTGCTCTGAGCCGGGGCCCCCGCTGCTCCGCTCTGCCCCACAGCGACCTCCGCCCGTGCCTCAGTTTCCCGGGGGCTGCCCTCACCCCCATGCGGGGCAGCCTCCCCCCCAGCCCCGCGCAGGGGGATGTGTGGGGCAGCCCCCCCACGCGGCGCACGGGGATGTGTGGGGCAGCCCCCCGCCGCCTCGTGCCCCTCTGGCCGCGGCGGGAGCCTGGAGCCCGCGGCGGCCCCCGCGCAGGAGGGCCGTGGGGCAGCGGCCGCGTGCCAGGGGCACCAGTGACTTTTGTACATTTGAATGTCTGACCCCTTTTTTGAGCGTCCGTTGAATGCAGCATTTGGTCGTAGAGACCGGGGTTTTGTATTTAATAAAAGTTTCAAACGTTGGCGCGAGGGCTCCCCTGGGGCTCCCACCCGCAGGGCCCTGGGGCGGTGCCGTGGGGCTGGGGCACTCGCTGCAGGCCTGCCCTATATCCCTGTTCCTATATGCGCCCCCACCAGCGTGCCCCATGGCTGCCCCACGGCTGCCCCCTGGCAGCGGCTGCGGCCGCCGCGGCCCCTTTAAGGAGCGGGGCGGGGCGTCGCCATGGCGACCGGGGAGTTGACGGCGGGCGCGGGTCGCTGCGGTGCGGCCTGTGGGGCGGGAGCGGGGATGTGGGGCGGGAGCGGGGATGTGGGGCGGGAAGCGGGGATGTGGGGCGGGAGCGGGGATGTGGGGCGCGGTGTGGGGCATGGGGCAGGCTGAGGGGTGCATTGGGGGTTCCCTGGGGCAGGGTATGGGGTAGGGACAGGAGGGGGAGGCCCGTGGGGCACGGGTGCGTGGAGGGCCACCCATGGGGCCGCGTGGGGAGTGCGGGGCTGGCCGCGCTGTGGGGCTGGGGGCAGCGCACGGTGCCGCGGTGGGGAGAGGTGGGGGCAGCCGGACCGGGGCCGGGCCAGCCCCACGGCGCCCTCAGCCCTGCCCGCCCCACAGCCGGCGGCGGGGGCTGCCCCATGGCGCCGTCGGGGCAGCCCTCGCTCTGGGAGCTGCTGGCGGCCCGCGTGCCCCCCGCGGAGCGCCCGGCCGTGCGGCGCCTGCTGGGCGACGAGGCGGTGGAGCGCAGCCTGGAGCTGCGCGCCGAGGTGGGCCCCACGCCCCACGCGTGCCCCGTGTGCCCCACGTGTGCCCCACGTGTGCCCCACGCGTGCCCCACGTGCCCCGCGCGCCGCAGGTGGCCACGCTGCAGGAGCTGCGGCGGGAGCGCCGCGCCGAGGCCCGCGGGGACGCGCTGCTCATGGCGCCGCCGCCGCTGCGCGAGCTGGTGCGAGGGGAGATCCGGCTGCTGCTGCGCGGCCTGCAGGGCAGGTAGGCGCTGGGGCGGCCGTGGGGCCCGTCCCCGCGCGCCCCCTTTGCTGGGCTCCGCGCCCGGGCTGGGGCAGGGGCCTCATGCGGCGCCTCCCGCAGGGACGGAGCGGGCGCCGTGGCCGGGTACAGCCCGCGCGTCGTCGCCTTTGCCATGGAGGGGCCGGACGCGCTCCCGCCGGGCAGCGCCGCTCCCAGGTGGGTCCCTGCGCCCCGTGGGGCCGCGGAGGCGCCGGGGCCGCCCCACAGCGCTGCGTGCCCGGCCGCAGGGCAGCCCCGCGCGCGGCGCCCGGCCGGGCCTCGACGCTGCCGCAGCGCCTCGACGCCCTCGCGGAGCAGCTGAGCGTCGCCCGCCTGCCCCGGGTGCTGCCGCAGCTCCGGTGAGCGGCGCCGGCCGGTCCCGTCCCTGCAGCCCCGCGCCCCTCCGTGAGCGCCCCTGGCCGGGGCGGTGGGTCGGGGCGGTGGGTCAGGGCGGTGGGTCAGGCCCCGTGTGCGGGTGCCGGGGCCGGTTCTCTGCGTGCCGGGTGCTCCGGGCCCTGTTCCCCGGAGGCATCTCCAGCCCCCCAGGAAGCCCAGTGACCCCCTCCGCTCACAGCCCTGGGCAGCGCCTTGCGCTGGGCCTCGTGCTGAGCCCGTATCCTCCGAGGGGCCCTGCTGTGGGGCAGGGCTCGTCCCCGCGCCCCATCCAAGCACCCATGTCTGCCCCAGGTCCCTGCTGGCGGAGGAGTGCCGTGAGCTGGAGGAGCAGGTCGCCCAGCTCCAGGTGAGGCCGCGAGCGGAGCGCTCGGGGCTCCGTGCGGGGGCCGCGCTCTCCACCAGCCCCGCCGGCCGGTGCCGCCGCCGCGGGAGCCTCGTCCTGCCCCGGCCTCCTCCAGGGAGCAGGGCAGGGAGGCTGAGGCTGCCGTCCCCAGCGCTGCCTGGAGCGGGAGCACGGCGGGGCCGCGGGGCCGCGCACACCGGAGCCCACGCTGGCGGGTGAGGGGCTGCGCGGGGCCGCGGGGCCGGGGCTGCCGGGAGAGGCGGGGGCTGCCCCTGCACCCGGGGCGGCTCTGCCCTCCTGCAGCGGGGCCCGCGCTGCTCCCTCCGCAGAGCTGCAGGACCAGCGCAGAGCCATGGAGCGGGACCTGCAGCGGGGCGCCGGGCCCCCGCGCGCCGCGGACCGGGATGGCCCCGCGCGGCCGCCCCGGCCGGGCCTGCACGGGGACAGCCGGACCGTGCCAGACCTGCACGGGGACAGCCGGACCGTGCCGGGCCGTGCCGCGAGCGGGGCCGGGCTGCCGGATCCCCCCCGCGGATCCCCGCTGCTCCCGGCTGAGGAGCCGGGCCCCGGCGCACAGGGCCGGGCAGCCGCGCGCGCCCCACAGCAGGGCCCGTCCGCGCCGCCCCCCCGCCGGCCTCCCGCGCGCGCGGCCGCTGTGGGGCAGGGTCCCCCGTTCCTGCCCGCTCCGCCCGCGGTGCTGCCCCCTCCGCGCGCGGCCCTGGGGCGGCACCGGCGGCTCCTGCCCTGCCAGGGGCTCAGCTAGGGCACGAGGCGCCGCGCGCGGGGACGTCCAGCGCTCGCTGCGCCCCGGCGGGGACAGGGCCCCCAGCAGGACGAGCCCCTGTCCCCCACGCGCTGGCTCAGCCCAGGGGTGGGTTTTGTCCTTCTGCACAGGGCGAGAGCTGCTGGCCACGGACGGGGACAAGGGCAGGACCCGGGGCTCCTTAGTGTCAGCACTCAGCGTCCAAGGGGAAAAGAGCGTATCCAGGGGAAATAGGCCCTGTCCCCTCTGAACTGCCCCCCAGCTCCCCAAAAAAGGGCACGGCGGGACACGGACTCAGGAATATAAATCTCATTAAATTCTAGGATACTTTAGAACTCTACACCGGGAGAGACACTGGCACAGGCAGCGCTACCCAGGGACGCGCGCGTTATTGCTAACAATTAGAGGTGAACAGTAGCGTCGTGACACGTGGGGCAGGGCACGGGCACCATGCGGGAAACGGCGCCTCTCCACGGCGTCGCACGGGGGCTCGGGACGGGGCCTCGGGAGCTGGAACGTCCTGCTGGGGCTCAGCGCCCTGCCGCCCGTGGAGCCGGGTGCTCCCCACGTCCCCTCCGAGCCGCGCGGCTCCGCGCCCCGGCAGTGCTGCTGGCTGCGAGGGGACGAGCTGGCGTGGGAAGGGTCCCATCCACCCCAAGTCAAGAGCTAGAGCCGAGAGGCTGTAGCTGGAAGACGGATTTTAGGGCGTTTGGCCTTGCCCTGTGCATCCTGCCCCGCTAATACTGGTTGGAGACCGCGTGTCCCCGGGTGGCTCGGAGTGGATGGGCTGGCTCTGCCCCTCCGTGTCTTCTCCGGTACTTCTCGCTAGCAGCAGCCGGGGGGGCCAGTCCATCCCGCTCCCCCTTAGCACCATGGAAGGCCCCCCCTGCCCGTGCCAAGGCTGTCGGGCAGAGCTGGGCCCTGTCCTGACCCTGTCACCTCCAGCCAGACCTGCGGTCCCGCCGGGGGCGCGCAGGGAGCAGCGCGGAGCCCCCGCCGCTTCCCTGCTGCTGCCTGGGCACCCCAGCCCCTCACCCCGGGGCGGGGGGCGGCGGGGGGTACAGTGCTTTACGTGTGGGGCTCCGGGGCGTCCGCCCCGGTACCGTGTGCGTGCACACGCGCGCAGTGCACGTGTCCGTGGCGCGTGCGTGGCGTGTCCGCGCGCACGGACGCCGCGCGTGTGCCTAAGTGCTCGTCTCTTGTGCTCGAGGTCCCGCGGCCGGCGCTGGCCCTGCCGCAGGGCTCGTCCCGGGACAGCCCCGCTCCGGCGCCGGGCACGGCCGCCCGTGGCACCCGGGCTTGGAGCCAGGGCCGGTGCCCGCCTGGGGTGCGTGGGGCGGGATCCGTGCGGTGCCCTCTGTCCCCACAGCTACCCTGGGCACACGGGGCACGGGGCAGCCTGAGCCCAGCGCGGGGCAGCCCGGCACCCGCCTGCGCAGGCCCACGCGGGACGCGGCGCCCGCTCCGCGCCACGGGGGTGCCGGAGCCGCCCGCGCGCCCCAAAGTGCCTCTGGCTCCTGGCCCTCCCGGCGCCGGGCCCCCTCCTCTCTCGTCCCAGCGTCACATCCAATGGTTACCGCAAACACGAGGGTTAACAAACGCCACGGGGAGGGTTAACCGGAGAGGAGCTCGGGGGTGTCGGGGACGGGCGCTGAGAGCCCCCCGCGGCGCGGTGCAGCCCGGAGCCAGGCTCCGCCAGCGGAAGGTGCTAAAGTGTCACCGCGCAGGAGGGGTTAGAGGGGGTGCGGGGACGGCAGGGGGGTCACAGTCTGGAGTCCTGGCTGTGGGCTGAGCCGTTGCTGCCCTGCACGGGCGGCGCGGCCGCGGCCTCGCTCCGGGCCTTCTCCGGGTGCAGGGGCTGCACCTCCAGGTGGCACTCGGTGGAGGGGCCGAACGCCGCGGCGTAGCGCCCGCTGCGGTGCTCCGCCAGCGCCGGGCCCCAGTCCTTGCTGGCCTTGGTGGCGTTTTTCAAACGCTGCAGAGAGGGAGGTGGGGAAGAGGGCAGGGTTAGCGCCCACCGTGCCACCCTGCCCGGCCAGCAGCACCAGGGGTGCCCAGCGATGGACTGCCCCGTGGATGCGGCCTCCGCACAGCCCTGGGGGGGGTGCCGAGAGCCCTGTAGAGATGCCCGGGTGGGACACAGGGGCCGGGCCACCCACCTCGAGCAGCGTGTCTCCCTCGGAGCGGCACACTTTGTAGATGGCGTAGATGGGGATGCAGATCACGGAGGAAAGCGCCATGAGGAACCCGATGCTGATGGCCCAGGTGGGGTAGACGTAGTCATTGTAGGAGATGGGCCGGTACTGGATCACTGTGAAGACCAGGATGAACTGGGGAGGGACAGGCGGGATCAGCCACCAGGGAGCAGCCCACCCCATGCTGCCCCATCCCCGCTGTGTCCCCGGCACAGGGTAGTGGCGCTGGGGGGGGGCTCCCTGCCCCACAGCCCGTGGGCCTGGGCCCCACGGGCATGATGCTCACAAAGATGATGGCGGGCGAGATGAAGCGCCAGCAGATCTGGAAGAAGATGGGTGGCGGGAAGCCCAGCATCATCTCAATGTCCTTGAAGTAGTTGCGGTGTCCTGTAGGGAGTATGCGTCAGCCTCCGCATGGCCCGAGTGCGCCTGGGGAGACCGAGTCCCCAGGCACCCCTGGGGACACCTGGGTTCCCCAACCCCGTGCTGAGCCCTTTGGCTACTGACAGGCCAGGGGTTGGTGGCCATCCTGTCCCGACTGGTTGTGCGTGGCACACCTACCGTAGATGTACATGATGGCCACGCACATGATGCAGGAGATGACGACCAGGGAGAAGCTGGCGGCGTAGTTGTCCATCAGCAGGAGCCAGTAGATCCCCGCCTGCGGGAGGGAGCTGTCGGCATGGCTGGCCCGTCACCCGTCACCCTGCTGCCGGCGTGGCCCCGGCACCAGCGCCAGGGCGGGCATGGCCCTGCCGAACCCGGCTGCCCTGCTCAGCCAACGGGAGGGACGGGGCGCCGTGGCAGCCGCAGGGCACCGCGGCAAGCGCCGTCATGGCAACACCGGGTTGCGACACCCAGCCCGGATACCACCGCCACGGTTGGCATGGCAACGCCAGGCTCCTGTCTCGGCACCGCGATGGCCCCGCTGGGAGCCGGCGCTGCAGCCCGGCGCTGCTGCTGGCGCCACGGCAGCCGCACGTCCTCCCGGCTCCCTACCTGCGTGGTGAGCGGGACGCCCAGCAGGAAACCCGCCACGGCCACGCCGAGCGTCACGAACGTCTTCCTGCGGATGATCCACTCGTTGCCCACCTCATCCACGATGGCCGTGACCAGCGTCTCCAGCAGACAGAACTGCATCGCGGGGCGGAGAGGGCAGCGCATCAGCCCGGCCCCGTGGTCCAGCCAAGCCACCACCATGCACCACACTGCCATGGCCCTACCTGAGTGCCCAAGCCCAGGAGGATGAGCATGAAGAAGAAGAGGATAGACCAAAGGGGCGAGATGGGCAGCAGGGTGAGGGCCTCGGGGTATGCCACAAAGGCCAGGCCGGGGCCATGGTCGGCCACCTTGGAGACATCCACCCCCAGGTGGTTGGCCATGAAGCCAAGGATGGAGAAGATGACAAAGCCGGCGTAGACGCTGGTGGCGCAGTTGGTGATGCTGATGATGATGCTATCCCTGTGGGGAGAGAGGAGGCTCAGCCCACCGGGGCCGGTGCCAGGCACAGCAGGGACACAGCTGTGACGGCAGCAGGACCCTCACCGGTAGCAGTTGTTGTGGAACTTGTTGTAGGACGCCATGGTGATGAGCCCGCCCCAGGCACAGCCCAAGGAGTAGAAGATCTGCGAGGCCGCATCGCCCCACACCTGCGCGGTGACACAGGTCAGCGCTGCCCGGCCCGCCGCGGCCGGTCCGCGCGCCCGCCCGCCCGCCACGCACCTTGGCGTCCAGGATGCGGTCCCACTGGGGTGTCAGGTAGTAGGTGATGCCGGTGACGGCGCCCTCCAGCGTGATGCCGCGCACGAAGAGGATGGTGAGCACCACGTAGGGGAAGGTGGCTGTGAAATACACCACCTGCGCGGCACACGGCGCCTCAGAGCGCGGCCGGGGCCACCGCGGAGACGCGGAGATGGTGGAGAGGGGACAGGGCTCACTGGGGAGGAGCTGCACCTGGGGGAGTGGCCAAAGCCATGAAGAGGCGGGGCCTTGTTCAAAAGAGGAGGAGCTATGTCTGGGGGAGGAGCTATCCCCAGAGGGGGCGGAGCCATGTCAGCATGTGAGGAAAACATACAGGAGGGGAGGGGCCACATCTGGAAAGGGGAGGGGCTATTCCCAGAGGGGCCGGGCATGACCGCAAGAGGGCGTGGTCATTCCTGGTGTGGGTGGAGCATCTTGCACAGGGGCGGGGCTACTCCAGAAGGGGTCAAACCCAAGGGCCCTGGTTGTGCTCGAGGCGGCCATGCCCCGCGCCGGGCCGCGCAGGGCTCCACGTACTTTTCCTGACGACTTGACGCCCTTGATGAGGCAGAGGAAGACGACGACCCAGGAGACGCCGAGGCAGCCCAGGAGGGGCAGCCGCACCTCGCCCAGGTTCCCGATGTCGTCCGAGAGGTTGAGCACGTACTTCCTGCGCGGGACAGCGGGGTCAGCGGGGGGCACCGCACGGCCGGCGCGGCCCGTGCCCGCGTGCGCTTGCCCCGCTACCTCCAGTACTCCTCGCTGGGGCTCGTGCGCTTCTGCGTGGCATTGAGGAGGCGCGTGAGGTTGACGGCGGCGCTGCCGTTGCCGTTGCCGTCCAGGACGCCCGCGCAGTCCGGCGTGTTCCACGAGTTGCTGCAGTACGTCCAGGGCAGCACGCGCGTCATGGACACAAAGAAGTAGTAGAAGGCAATACAGATCACCACGTTGTAGTAGATCCCGATGTAGGTGGACACCACCATCATCCCGTAGCCCACGCCTGGGAACAGCACCGGGGAGGGTGAGCGGCGCGGCGCAGCGCGGGGGCAGCAGCGCGGGGGCCGGCGGGGCGAGGGATGGGGCAGCGCGTCGGGAGCACGCGGGGCTGTGGCCACCCTTGGGTCTGTGCTCCTGCAGAGCCACTGGGCTGGGGGGTCCCTTCTGGCACCATCGCAGGGACTCGGGGGCAGCGGTGGCCGGGTGGCGGGGACAGCGGCCACACAAGCGTGTGCAGGGAGCCGTGCCGCAGCGCGGGCGCGTGGCAGTGCAGAGCGCAGCAGCACGTACGCAGGCCACACGTGTGGCTGTGCCGCGCAGCCGTGTCCCAGGGTGACACGGGTGTGCTGGGGACACGCGCGGTGGCAGCATGCACTGGTGGGGATGGCCTCGGCGCCCGGGCACGGAGCCAGCGCACAGCATGCACCGAGGACGGGGTGCAGGGCCCGGAGATGGGCTGCGTGTCCCCAGGCCGGGCACGTCGGCACTGCAACCTGCTGGGGTGACGAGCAGGGATGCGTGCGGTGTGTGCAGGGACATGTGTGCAACGAATGCAGAGGTGCCTGGGGAAACCGTGTGCATGTGTGTGTGTGCAGGGGGTTGTGCCATGCATGCAGCGACGTGTGCGTGCGCACGGGGGCATGCGCAGTGTGTGCAGAGACACAGCAGTGCGTGGGGACACTGTGTGCAAGGGTGCGTGTGTGCAAGGGGCTCGTGCAATATGTGTGTGTGCCAGGGCAGAGCGCCAGGCGTGCGGGGGCGCAGCACGTGCTGGGGGGGGGGACACAGGCACCCCGTGCCCACAGGGCCAGCGCTGGCGAGCAGCCCCTTACCTTTGAACATGGGGCTGACCCTCCAGACGCCGAGGCAGCCCTGGCTGGCGAACTGCCCGAAGGAGAGCTCCATGAAGAAGAGGGGGATGCCGCAGAACACGAGCATGATGAAGTAGGGAAACATGAAGGCACCTGGCGGGCAGGAACACCGCGGTGAGAGCCAGCAGCACCCCCGGCCCGGCCGGGCCCCCTCCACCGCGTTGCACCGCGGCGAGGCGGCCCCGGCGCTGCCGGCACCCCGGGCATCCCGCCGCCCCCCGCCGCGGCACCCACCTCCGCCATTGCGGTAGCAGAGGTACGGGAAGCGCCAGACGTTGCCCAGCCCCACGGCGTAGCCCACGCTGGTCAGCACGAACTCGATCTGGTTGCCCCAGTTGCCGCGCTTGACGTTCTCGTCCCGCTTGCCGCGCTCGCCGGGCACGGCGCCGTTCTGCGGGGAGACGGCGGCGCGGGGCGCCTCAGCCGGCGGCCCCATCGGAGGAGCCGCCGCGGGGCCCGCCGCATCCTGCCCCGCGCGGCAGGGGGAGGGCAGCGCGCGGCCCCCCCGCCCCGCGCCGGCCCCGTGAATGGCTCGGCCCGAGCGCGGCCGCGGCGAGGGAAGAGCCTGCAAGTCATACCAAGCAGGCCCGGGCGGCCGAGCACAAAGCGGCCTCTGTTCCTGCTCCCCCACCCCGCGCGCCCGGCGCAGGAGGCCCCGGCTGGGTGGCCGCCGCTTGTGGGGGGGATCCGCAGACCCCCCAGCTCCCGTGTCCCCAGCGAAGCCGAGCAGAGCGGGGTGCAGTGATGGGAGCAATGGGGGGCCTGGACACCGTGTGCCTGTCCCGGGGTGGGGGAATGGGGCCCCGTGGCAGGTTCAAGTCTCTCGTGGCACAGAGGGACATGGGGTGCGCAGGGGGTGAGCGGTGCCAGCCATGGGGCGACGCGCGGGCCAGGCGCGTGCTGCACTGCTGGCCGTGCTGCGGGCCGGGGCTGCGTCAGGGCTCAGATCCCCGTGCCCCATCGCCCTTCCAGGCTCTGCGTCGGGGCAAGAAAGGGCGCTTTGTGCGGCACAATGCGCGCTCGCACCGGCACCCCCAGCGGAGACGGCACCCGGCGCACGGCCCCGCGCTGGCACCGCCGTCCCGTGGGGACGGTGCCCAGCTCCGGGCCGGCAGCATTTCGGGGCGCTGCTAGTGCTTGGAGCCAGGGCGCACCCCTGCTGCCACCCAGCACGGCAGCCCTGAGCGCAGGGGAGCTGCGCGGCTGCTCTCCGCGCTGCAGCACACGCGTGTGCATGTATGTGCACACACACACACACACACACACACGCCGCACACGTGCGCGCCCCGCGCTCGCTAACGAGGCGGCGAGCGGGCCGCAAATGGGAGCCGTCGCTTCGGATCTGCTGCCGCCGCCGGGGCCGGGCAGCAGGCGCGGTGCACCTAACCGTGTCATTCGATTAGGGCCGGCACAGCCGGGACGCCGGGCCCGCTCGCGCCGCCGCGGCGCTGCCAAGCGGAGCCATCTGCTGCGAGCGGGGCCCGCACGCGCCGGGGGCCGCGGAGGGGGGCTCGGCGGCGGCGCGGGCCGCCCTGTGCCCGCGCGCGGGGTCACCCCGGCCAGGGCTACCCTGGGCAGCCCGGATGGGCAGGGGGTGCAGGTGGTTTGGGCTATAGGGGCCCAGACCGCCCCCCAGATTGGCAGTTTGGGGGGGCTCAGGATGGAGGGGGTTGTTGTGGGTGCTGCAGGGGGCCAGGACCCACGCGGGGACACCGGGGTGGCACGAGGCTGGCACGGTCCCCACGCTGCTCACTTGGGCAGGCTAATCCGATCACGAAACCCCTGATTAGGCCACGGAGACGCGTGCACTAACGAGGCTCCTGCTCAGCTAATGAGCACCATGGCCGTGGGGGGGGTGCTGCAGCCTCCCTGCCGGGGGGCACCCTGCACTGCCCCACTTCTCTCATGCCGGTCCCAAAGCCAAGGGCCACCTTGTTGCTGCCGCCGGGCGAGAGGTGCAGCCTGGCCTTGCTCATAGCGCCATGGGGCAGCGGGGACCCCCATGGGGCACCCAGGCTCGGAGAACAAACGCGCCCCGGCCACACGGCACCTGTGCAGCGAGTGCGCCAGGCCTCGGGCAGCCCGCGGCAGCACCGCAATGCAGGGCTCACACACGCGTGTGCGCGCGCCCGTCTGCTCGGACTGGTGCAAGCTTCCCCATGCCCCCAGCCTGGCAAGGGCGCCCTGCCCTTTACACTCATTAACTGTCCTGGCTCGGCCCGCGTGGCTCTGCAGAGCCAGGACACGGGGAGCCCAGGCGGCCGAGCCGTCCTGGGCAGTGCCCAGTGCGGCCGAGCGCCAACGGCGGAGCCAGTGGTGAGAGCCACCCCCAGTGTCCCCGTCCCTGGCTCACGTATGGGGCTGGCACCGGGGGAACTGCCCCAGCTGCATCCCTGTGAGGACAGCGCTGGCCGTCCTCAAACTGTTCCCAGATGGTGCTCGTGTGCCCAGCAGCTGCAGGGGGCGGGGATGGGGCGCACACGAGGGAGTGAAGATGCCCCTGCACCCACTGTCCCCTGCAGCGACCCCGCCACCCACCAGCCAAAGCAGGAGGTGCCCAAGGGCGTTGGGCGAAGCTGCAGCGCCCCATGGGGATCCCCAGCCCCCTTTGCAGCCCCCCCAGGTCAGGGTGCCAGGTTTGGGGGGACGATGCCAGCACAGGGTACCAGAAAGCCCTGATGTCATCAGCTGGCGTCACGGCCCTTTGCCGTGGCAATGGCGATGCAGCCGCTGCCAGGCTGCGCGCGGGAGCTGCCAGGAGTATAAATAGATGCTAATTAAATGTTGCTTAAATAACCACTTTCCCAGGGCTTCCCCCGGGGCCCTGCCAGGGCGGCGAGGGGAGGGCAGGAGGCCTGGGGCAGGGCAGCCCTGGCTGCCGAGGGGTCTCCGTGGGACAGAAGGATGCGGCATCCAGAGAGGGACCCCCGGGGACTGAGGAATGCGGGTGCTCGGGGGTGCTCCCTGGGGACGGGGTGATTTGGGCAAGAGGCAAAGCCAGACGGCCCAGAGGGGCCACAACCCTGTGGGCAGGGAAGGGGCAGGTGACACGAGGCTGAGCGAGTCCAAGACACAGAGGCTCTCCCCTGCAAGCCAGGGGGCTGCCCAGCCCCACTCGGCCACCTGAAGCAGCACCAGCCCGGCCCGAGGGTGCCATATGGGGACAGATTCAAACTGGGGCTTTGCTTGACAGTACTCATTAAAGAGGGCAGGAAGATGCTGGGGAAATCTCAGCTAGACTGTTCCTGCATCACTGAGCAAGGGCAACAGGGCACTCTGCATCCTCCTCCTTGCAATTAGTAGGTTTCAGAGTTAACAGCGCCATGGAACAACTTCCAGTCACTGAGGCACACTTATTGTCCCTGCCCCGAGGCTGGTTTGCAAACACCCAGCCCGGGGAGGGGATTTGCCTGGAAAGCTGCCCGGGGAGATGCTGCTGCCCCACAGCGGGGCTCTGGCTGGCTGGGCAGATCCTGCTGATATCCCCAGACAGGCTGGTGCCGTCCTGCCCGGCACAGGGGGGATTCAGGAGGCAGCAGCGCCACGTCCTGCCTCTCCACGGCTCCGTCCCGCCAGCCGTGGCCGAGCCCCCGCCGCGGCGGGCACAGCCTGGGGCAGGCGGCTGTGCAGCGGGCCGGGCATGGCACAGCCTGCGTGGCGCTTAATGAGGCCTCATTAGCGGGGTCCAGCTGTGCGCAGCCCCGCACGCTCCGCCGCGCCGCCCCCGCAGCCCTGCTGCATCCGCCCGCTCCCGCTGGGACCGGACCCGGCCCCCCCACCCCACAGCGAGGTGCCCCCAAGCTTCCCCGGCGTGCAAACGGGCTGCGGGGCTGGTTCTGCTCCCCAGAAACAGCCCCAGCTCGTCCCAGTGCCAGGACCCGTGTGCGGAGTGGGGCAAAGAGCTGCCCCGGGCCCTGCACACCCCTTCTGGCCCTATGGGCACCGCCAGCCCCACACGTTGGAAGGCTGTGGGCACCCAGGAAGACTGGAACATGCAGTGCAGCCCCCCAGACCCACGGCGTCCTCCCCTGGCCCAAAGCGGACCTGGTTCTGGCAGCTCGAGGGTTCCTGCAGCCAGGGGTCCTGGCCAGGGTCTCTTTGGGCTCTCCGAGGTGGGTGCTGGGGCCGGTGCCGGCCGAGGACATGCGGCACCAGCTCCGCAACGCCAGACCCGCAGCGTGCGGCATCGCGGCGCTCCCCAGGGCGATGCTCACAAGGTCACTGCCCATCGCGGGGACCATCTGGCCACAGGAGGGCTGTGCCACCACCCACCCCCCACACACTGTCCCGGCCCCCGAGCGCTGGTGCAGAGCGGGGCCCCGGCACGGGCTGGGACCCCTGTCACGATGCGGGCTGGGACCCCGGCGTCCCGCGGGGGGCAGGACGGGCTCGGCGGTGCCGGGCGGCCCCCCCGGCGCGCTCGGGGCGCCCCAGCTGTTGCCAGCCCCGCGCCGCGGCTGGGGAGCGCAGCCAAGGCGGCAGCCAGGCGTGATGGCGGCGAGGCCGGCGGGGACGGGGTCGGCGCTTTCGGGAGACCATCTGGGGTCCGGGCAGCCGCGGCCACGTGCGCCGCACACGTGTGCAGGGAGCTCAGCCCTGCCGCCCGCCCTGCTCCCAGCTCCGAGGCTCCCCGCGCCTTTCGCCATGCGCTCCCGGCTGCACCGGGCGCCCCACGGCTCGGGGTGCTCCTGGAGGACGGCAGCACCCAACCTTGCACCCACAACACATGCACCCAGGCTGCCGCGTCCCTTGC
Organism: Tinamus guttatus; assembly: GCF_059628265.1. NCBI lineage: Eukaryota > Metazoa > Chordata > Aves > Tinamiformes > Tinamidae > Tinamus > Tinamus guttatus. The sequence continues at coordinate 6,148,261 of NW_028288776.1, forward strand.
CGAGGGCATCATCCTTCCCCACGGAGCCCCCCGCGCTCCGAGAGCCCCCAAAGTGCCCATGCTCCGGGCACGGGATCGCCGCTCCGCACCCGCCGCGTGCCACCACCCGCCGTCCTACCCCAGGCCGCCGTGCCCTGCGCCGCGGGCACGGCCAGTCCCACGCAGGGGCTGCAGCCCGCGGGTGCCGGAGCCGAGCGCAGCTCGCGGGGGAGCCGCAGGAGCCGCCGCGGCCCTGGCGCAGGGATGCTGGGCCCCAGGCCAGCGCGCTGGAGCACGGCACTGCTGGCACGGGGCACTGCCAACCCCGGGACATGCCGCTGGAAAGGAAGGCCCCCCGATGGGACCGCTCCTGGCTCCCCGGCCACGGGGCCCTTCGTGGCCACCAGCAGTGGGGCCCTAGTAGCCAGGCGGCTGCCAGCTACCCATGCCCTGCGCCCCAACTACCCCATCCCCACCGAGGGGTGCCCGGGCTGGGGCTGGCGCCTGGGGGAGGCCGCCGGCTCCCGCGCCTGCCGGGGCCGCCGTCCCCGCTCCGTTCTCACGGCGCGGACACGATTCTCCCGGGGCGTTCAGGCAGAAAATCCCCCGCGGGCCCCCCCATCGCCGCCCCTTGTTATTCCGGGAAGGGCTGCGGCAGCCAAGAGCCGCTTCCGCAGCCGCGCGCGCTGCCGGCCCCCCCGCCGGCCGCACGGCACCGCTGGGCACGGGCAGCCCCCCAGCCCTGAGTGCCCGGCGCCAGCAGCAGCCCGGGAAGCCACAGGGCAACGGCAGGAACCCACCTGCGCCGCGCGTCCCGCAGCGCCCATCACCCTGGCGTCTTGGCCAAACGCTGCCTGGCTGGGCCCGGCGGTGCCAGCAAAGCAGCCCTGAGAGTCAGGAGCTGCTGGCAGGGCTGGAGGCCGAACAAAGCGCCCCGGCAAGGACAAAACAACATGTCCTTAGAGGACAGGCAGGGAGAGGATGTCACAGCCCTCCCTGCTCCCCCTGAGGGACCCCCTGCCCAGCTACCCAGCGACCAGCGCGATGCCCGGAGCCGCCCTGCGCCCCGCACCCCTGCAGCGCCGCTGCCACCCGCGGCCTGGGGGACGGGAACCTGCCGCCTCCTGCAGTTTTGGGGGTGAGCACACACAGAGCAGCGTGGGCATCTCATCACATGCCCCCACGTCCTGAAAGCACCAGCCCCAGGGAGCAGCTGGGGAAACTGAGGCACTTTGGGGCCCCCAGAGACACATGCCCAGCCTGGGGTGCCGAGGAGCCCCCAGGCACAACCCAGGCAATGGAGCAGCCCTCGGCACCCCATCCCTGCCCACGCCGGGCAGTGCTGGATGCAGGGCTGCGCCGCGGGACAGGGCTGCTCCTGCCCGCAGAGATTAGAGGGCAGCAGGGCAGGGCAGGGCAGGGGCCAGGCTTTGCCCGGCCGCCCTGGAGGCAGGCCAAGGAGATTAGCTCCTTCCCCAATGACCCAGAAAGCGCCGCCGCCAAGGCCCCGTCCCCGCGCAGCTCGTCCCAGGACTCTCACAGCTGGTGCGGCGCAGGGAGGCTCCGGCGCAGGGATGCTCCGGGAGCAGGGATGCTCTCACAGGTACCCGCCCTCCTCCAGCAGCTCCCATGGCATCTGCAGCCTCCCTGCTCAGGGGCTGCGGGTCCAGTGTGTGCCAGAGCCCGCAGTGTCCCGTCCGACCCAACTGCTCTGAACATCCTGACCCCAAGGTGGGGAGCGAGTTAAAGATTCACTGCGGACGGTGAGTCCCAGCGGCAGGCTCGGCCCTCCCCACACAGCGCCAGGGCTGCTCCAGTGAGGACACGGCCCCACCACGGACACGCAGCAGCACCCGGGGACCTGCAGCAAACACATCACACACACAAGAGCTGAGGCACGGACACGGGTGCACGCACGGACTGCATGTCCCCACGGAAGAGCCTTGACCAGGCTCGGACACGCGCTCGGTGCCTCCGCATGATCTGCATCCCGACCCGCCATGCAGCTCATGCCGGGCAGGAGCCTGGGGCCGCGCTGCGGTGCCTCCCGGAGCCCACTTGCCCTGCACGCCGCTTCCCAGGGAAGGGCTGGCTCCCAGCCCTCTGGCTGAAGCACACGGCTATTTCAGGAAGCCCCCCGGGATGGGGAGGGCCCTGCAACCACGTCAGCCCTGGAGCTCCATTCCCAGCTGTGGGGGAAAGGCAAAGGGAAGCGCGGGCAGCCCGGCTCACCTGCGGCCACCGCGCAGCCCCCGGGCTCTTGCGAGCCCCTCGCTCGCCCGGTCTGGTGCAGCGCAGCAAGGACAAGCGCGGGCATCGCAGCCCGCCGAGGCCAGCACCGCACACACGTGCGGGCACGTCCCGCGGCTGCCAGCCAGCTGTGCCCGGCACCCACGTCCTCGCCAGGGCGGGCGCTTCGCCCCGCACTGTGAACATGCTGGTTGCAAGGGTGGAGAGCTCAGTGTGGCACCGGCAAGACCCAGCTCTGCCAGCTCCGCATCCCATGATGTCCCTTTCAGCGGCACAGCTGGAGCACCAGGACATCCATCCCCGGCCAGTACTGGGATAGGGAGAACCGGTGGGGCAGATGCTCAGGGACAAGAGCTCCTCAGCCTTGGGGAGGCTCAACCTGGTGCTGAAGGGCAGCTCGGCGCTGGGAGCAGGCAGAGCAGCGGGGTGGCCGGGGAATTTCCCGCCTTTGCCGCCCGCTGCGGGGCTGGGCCGGGTGGATAAGGCCGGGCAGAGCAGCTGAGGCGGCCGATAGCATCTCCAGGCACCGCGGGACACCACACCCGGGGCTGGGGCTGGGGCCGGCGCCTGCCCGCCCCGCCGGGAGCACCGCGCCGGCAAAGCCTCAGGCTGGCACCGTCCCCAGCTGCGAAGCCCGGAGCTTCCCCAGACCCCAGAGGACGGGGGAGAGAAAGTTACAGGGCCCTCGATTCCCCCATGCAGCCAACGGAGCCGGCGGTGCAGCTCCCCGGCGCTTCCCTGGAGCAGGGTGTCCTGTCCCCACGTGCTGCCCTATCTGTGAGCACCCCCGGGCAGCGAGCGCCCTGCAGCCCCCTTGCTGGGGCAGCGGGCCCGTTCCCAAGCCCCACTCACCAGCAGCCCCTCGCTGCACTTATCGGCCATCCCTGGAGGCTGGAGCGCGTTCCCAGCTGCCCGTTGCGTGCCCGCTCCCCGTCGCGCTGGCTACGGCACCGACGCCGGCACGCTTCAATTCGCCGTCAGAGCAAGCTGGGCAGAGGAGAAAAGAGAAATCGAGAGAGACGTGACTGGTGGGGAGGGAACATCCCCTCCCCGGGCCGCCCCCTCCATCCGGGAACCAGGGGGACGTGCCAAGCGGGTCTCTCCCCCAAACCTGCTGCAGGGCAGGCGGGAGAGGGGCTGCTGGGGGGACCAGCACCCCAGACCAGGTGGGCTGGCGGCTGGTCCTTCTCCTACCTGCTCCCAGCCCCTCCAGCGTCTCCAACCCCTCGGCACCTGCAGGGTCGGCAGCTCCCAGGTGTTTCCCAAGCCACAGTTAAAAATTTACCCAGCGCGGACAGACGACCTTGCGGGCAGCAGGTTCTGGGCGGGTGGGCGTCAGGCAGGAGCGGGGGGCCCGGCGAGCTCACCCCAGCGCGAGCGCGGCCGGAGTGGCTGCGGCACGCGGCAGCGCCGGGACTCGGCGCCGAGCGGGGCCAGCTCGGGGCTCAGCTGCCGCAGAGGACGCAGATGGGAACCGATTGCCTTCTGCCCTGGTGCGTCGCGGGCACGTGCGGCGCAGGGGGGCTGAGCCAGGCACCAGGTGCTGCTGGACAGGGCATGGGAAGGGGCTGCTGCCGCTTCCCCCCGGCCTTTGCCCCAGCCCCGGCGGCCTGACCTCCGCAGGAGGGACAGGAGCTCTTGCAAAACACCACTTTGGTGTCCGTGCATCAGCATCAGTGTTTGCAGAGCCCACTGCAGTGCCCAGCACCATGCAGGCGGACTGGATCCCTACCCCAGCGCTGCTGTGGGTGGCCCAACATCCTGTGGCCAGGCCACTGCCCAGGCTGGCCCAAGGAGCCCTAAAGGCGCCGTAAGGGAGCCTGGGGGCTGGAGATAAAGGGCAGGAGGCCGGGGGGATGCGGGATGGGCCCCCAGCCCCCATCTCTAGGTACAGCCTGTGCAGCACATGCAGCCGGGCAGGCTGTGGTGGACAGATACTGCATCCTGCTACCAAACCCTCCCCAAAAGCACTTGCTTTTCCAAGGGGAGATGAAATGCCATTACCGAGCGGAGGACAACAAGCCTCGTACCCTGCCTGGCGCACAGGCACCTGTCAGAGCGGGAGAGCGCCCACCTCCCCACTGCGCACCTACCCCCAGCAGGCTCGGCTGCCCACCCTGCCCCGCTGAATTCAACCTGGGGACACTTGTCCCGCCTGTCCAAGCAAAGGGAAGCATCAAAGGGCTGCTCTGACACTCCCTGGGGCTCTGTCAGGCACCGATAAGGCAGTTTGCAGCAGCGATGCTGGTCACTTGGGCTCCCAGGCTGGCAGGAGGGACAGCACCCAGCCAGCCAGGCATGCAGCAGCACTGAGGAGCACAGGGGATGCCCAGGTGGCTGTGCCCCAAGGGGAGTCAGGCAGGGACTGATGCAGGGGGGGCTCTCGTGGGCTGACACTGCCTCCCTTTCCTCCCCCAGGGCTACAAGATGCTGCTCTCCCTGGGGCAGAGGGGCCTCCAGGGATGTCGGGTCACAGGATGGACCTGGGGGCATCCAGCGACAGGGAGACAGGTGCCCAGGGAGGGGTTACGGTGCCCCATGCTCCATGCAGGCCCGGGGCAGCCCCCGGTACCAGCTCCCTCGTGCCCGGGGGGCACGGGCACCGGGCCGGACGCACGGCCCTCAGCGGGGACGGCCCGGCCCGGCCGCGCGGGGCACAACCAGGAGCCGCGGCGAGAGCCGGGGACCGGGGCCGCCGCCTCCCGGTGCGCGGCCGGCGGCGGGGGGGCCGGTTACATCAGCCGCCACGTGGTGGCTGCTCCGCCGCCCCGCCCCGGCACATGCCGTGGAAAATTACCGCGGCCCCCCCCGCCCCGGCACCGGGGCCGCCACCGGCACCCCCCTCCGTGCCCCCCCCCCGCCCCCGCCGGCGCGGGGCCGGGAGGCGCTGCCGCCGGCACCTCCCGCGGCTCCCCCGCGCCGGCACCGCCGGGAGAGCAACAGATGCGGCACCGCCCCGCATCCCCGCGCCCCGGCCGCGCTGCCGGTACCGCGGGCAGCGCCGCTCCGCTCCGCTCCGGGTCCGCCGCGGCAGCCCGGCCCCGCCGCCGCCCCGGCCCCGCCGCCGCCCCGGCCCCGCCGCCGCCCCGGCCCCGCCGCCGCCCCGGCCCCGCCGCCGCTTCGCCCCGGCTGCCGCTGCCCGGGCCCGGCGCTCCCGCCGGCTGCCCGCGCCGCCCCGGTGCCGCTGTCCCGGAGCCCCGGCGGAGGCGCGCGCCCCTTACCGTGCCCATGCCGCCGCCGGGCCCGCTCCCGCCGCGCCGGCAGGGTCCGCAGAGGCGCCGCGCGCGGCCCAGTCCGGGTGCCGGTGCCAGGCCCGGTGCCGCTGCCGCCGCCGGTGCTGCCGAGTTAATGAAAGTTTGGAGGTCGGTGGGAGCTGGCGCCGCCTCTGCCCCGCGCTCCGCCCCCGCGGCGCCGCGCTCCGCTCCCGCACGCCCGGGCCCACCGTGCTCGCTCGGGCACGCACGCACACGCGTGCACACGCGGGCCCCGCGCACGCCCGCGCGCCCTCGGGCATGCCCGCACGCAACCGCGCTCTCATGCGTGCACGGCGAACATGCACATGCATGCACACGCCGAGCACATACGTGCACACGCCGAGCACATAAATGCGCACGATGAGCACATCCGTGCGCACGATGAGCACATGCAGGCAGGCACACGCATGCACATGTGGTGAGCGTGACGCACACGGAGAGCACATGCACACACATGCACATGTGGTGAGCGTGACGCACACGGAGAGCACATGCACACACAGGCGCTGGGGGAGCATGCACACACATGCACAGGGCATCTGGCATCACTGCCAAAGCTCACGGGGCATGTGAGCTTGGCACGGGGCACACGCTCTGCCTGCAGAGCGCACGGGTACCCACAGGCCACACAGCCACTGGCAGGCTGGCACTGGCGCAGGGAGGCATGGACACGTGCACGCCAAGCACACGGGCACATGCAGGGGATGCATGCACACACACACACCACATTTTCACCTCTGCAAGCACACCCACGCGTACATGTGCACACACAATCCCACATGCCCCCTTGCAGAGGGGGAGCCTGGGGGGCTCTGGCTCCACTGATTGTCATTGGGGCAGTGTACACGTATGCATACCTGTGTGTACACATGTGTCAGTGACTGTTGCTGCAGGTGATGTGCCCATTCTCGTGCCTGTCTGCAGATGGGTGTCATCATTTATACACAGATGCGTGTGCATGTATGTACATGTGTGTACATGGGTACGTGTACACTCATCGTGCACGTAAGTGCACACCTCTGTGTCCCTATGCACACATGTGCACATATATGCCTACCTGTACATGCAGACCACTATGTACGTACATGTGAGTGCACACATGTGCACGTACGCCCGTGCTTGCATGCATGCACTCCGTGTGAACGTGCCTGCTCACAGATGGGCCATGGGGATGTGTGCATGGGGATCTCACACACACACACACACACACGTGCCCGTGCACAGGCAGAGAGGCACGCACGCTGCGGGGGATCGGTGCACATGTGTGCCCAGGCGTGTGCTCGCTGCCACATGCCTGCGTGCATGCGTGTGCACCGCCCCCGCAGCGCTGCGCCCGGCCCGGGCCCCGCCAGATGTTTCCAGTAATGCACAACGGGGCCCGCCTGGGGCCGTCTCCATCCTGGCCCCTCACCGCCGCAGAGGCCTCCCCTTCCCTCCCCGTCCCACGTGCGGGGGCCGCGGCGTGGGGCCCCCCGGCAGCCCCACACCGGGGCTGCTCCCCGCAGGTGCCCGCATCCCTTACCCCGCTCTCCGCAGGTCCGCGCAGGTCTCGGCGCTGCCCTCGCAGGCTGCCCGCCCGGGCGAGCAGCTCCTCGGCCCGGGCTGGCCCGGGATCACAGGCTGGCGCCCAGGCCGGGGCTTGCCGGGGCGCGGGGCTGCGCGGGGGGAAAGCGTTCCAGCGCGCGCGCTCGCTCGCTGGTTTCGGTTTGCGAGTGCAGGAAAGCCAGAACACGGCACCCATAGCAGGAAGGGGAAGGCAGCCGCAGAGCCGGCGGGTGCTCAGGTCCTCCCACACCCCTGCAGCACCCGCGCATGGCTGCTCCGTGCCGGAAACGCAGCAGCTCGGAGTGCTGGGGCATTTCCCTCCCCGTGCCTCGAGCTCTCTCCCCACCCTGCACCCAAATCCAGCATCCGGCATCACACACCCAGCATCCTGCATCCCACAGCCAGCATCCCACAGCGGGGACCAGGCACCAGGCTGCAACCTGTGCTCCCACCCCAGGGTCTGGGGCTCACACAGGAGATGTCCATCCTACCTGCCTGCCCAGAGTCACAGGCATGATCCATGAGTGATGGGTTTTCACGGGTGAAAACTTGTGCTGTCACCCCCTGCATAAGGTTTTGTCCAAGTAGGGCTGGATCAAGAGCTTCTGCATCCATCGCCTTCCTCCAGCCACCAAGCCAAAGCCGGGAACAGGTGTTGGGGACAGAGGAAGTGTGGTGGGTGGTGCTGGTGTCCCAGGGAGCACGGCCCACAGTCCTGACCCGCAGAGCTCCTCGTGGCCTCGCACCCTTCCTGCTCCTCTCCTCTGCGCACACACAGACCTCTCAGCTTCTCCTGGACACACGGACACGAAGACGGGGCTCGCAGCCCCCAGCTGGGCAGCGAGGTGATGCTGTGGGTGCTCTTGCAGGCACCCAGGCTGCCACCACACAGGGATGCAGGAGATGCCCCAGGCTCCCCAGGTGACAAGCAGGGTCCAAACCCTCTTCCCAGGCATTTTTCCAGGAAAAGCAACGAGGTGCAGAAACAGGGGAACCAAAGGCCAAGCTCTTCCTCTGAGTCAGCAGATGCCACTGTGTCCCCATAGAGATTGGAGCAGCCACTGCCCATGAAACCTGTTGGCAGCCACCATAGTCCGAGTGTCCATCTGGTGGGGCCAAGGTCTGCACCCCATTCTGCAGCAGCTGGGTCAGCCCGGGATGGGGCATTACCCCCCGCTGCCCCTTCCCCGAGACACCCTCCACTTCACCCCTTTCCTCGGGCTGCCGGGGTCATCGTGTCCCACAGGGACTCATGACGTGGCAGGGGGACCCCCGTGCCGCCCCCCTGCCCGGCAGCCCCGTTGCTCCAGGGCAGGCTCCTCCGCGGGGCACGGGGCTCCCCATGGGCTCGGGGGCGTTTTACGGCAGCGCTGCCGCTCCGCTCCCATCTCCATGGGCGCAGTTGCCTGGGAAACTGCGGCGGCGAGGGCGGGCGGCGGGCAGGGATCCAGGCGGGTGAAGGGTGCGGAGGAGGCGCCAGCTCGGAGCACCTGGAGAGGGCCGGGCTGGCCCGAGAGCGCCGCCGTGTCCGGGGGTTCCCAGGGGCCAGGCCCCGGCGTGGGGACCACAGAACCCTGAGCACTGCACGGAGGCAGAGCTGACTCGCTGCTGTCCCAAAGGATGGAGGAGTCCACACGCGCTGTGCAGCCGGGGCGGGAGGCGGAGGGCAAAGCTGGGTTTTGGTGCCATGGGGACATCACCAGGATGCGATGGTGCCGTGGTGGTGACCACCAGCTCCTTTGAACCCGCTTCTCAAAGGGACTTCAGCTCTGCAGGCTGCCAGGAGGTACCGGCTGGCCAGGGAGCTGCAGAGCAATGGGGACCAGGTGCTCCCGGCACCCCCTGCTCCCCCCATCAGCGGGACAGGTCCTGGGGAGCTCCTCGTGCTGGCACATGGACATCTGGGACCCACAGCAGGGAGGATGTGGGTCACCATGGGGAGCAAGTGGTGCCAGTTGCAGCCTCCCTCGGGATAGTGTGACTGACCTGCCTGTTTCTTCTTGTCCCTGCGTGCCCTCCCCATCCTGCTGGGCACGTGGGCAGCGGGACTAGTCCATGACAGCATGTTATGTCTCGCCTTGCGGCTCCAGCGATGGTATCGCAGCTCTTGGAAAGCTCCCAAAATTGTCCTTGATTTGCCAGTGATTTGAAGCCACTTTGTGGCAGCGCTTCCCGTTCTGCAGCTGGGGGAACTGCGCTGTGGTGGGGACAATGCCAGGCCCCCTGGTGCCCTGTGACATCCCCGACCTGCGTCCCTATTGTGCCAGGAGATGCCCCTGGCAGTGCCCCCACGCTCGCTGCCCCGGCGCTGCCTTGCCCTGCTGCGGGCGTCGCGGGCGGCTTGAGTCCCCTCCGGCTCCTGCGTTCAGCCTGGCCCAGAGCCAGGGCAGGGAAGGCAGCAGGAAATGCCGCGGGCACCGCTCCCCCGAGGTGTCCCCAGCGGGGCAGGGATGGCTCCTGGGGACTTTCCACTCACTACCCACGGCTGGCAATGGAAAAGTCCCCTGCAGAGGAACCTCCTGGAGGGGGAGACCGGCTCCGATGGGCAGAGACGGGGACTGGCGAGCGAGCGGCCCGGCTTGGCGCACATAGCCAGCTCGCAGCACGCGGTGGTGCGTCACCCCGCAGCGCCACGGCCCCGGTCACCCGCAAAGGCCCTGTCGCTCGCGGCCTTGGCCGCAGCTCCCTAGGCTGCCCTTGCTCCTTTCACCTGCTTGCACCCGACCAGGCAGGACAGAGGCCTCTGAGCCGCCCAAACATCACTCATAGCCGCTCTGCCCCGCGCTGACTGTCCCCTCGGCTCAGCTCCGCACAGGCACGGGGACACCGGCGCCGCGGACTTTTCCTTGCGCTGCACCAGCGCCGGTCCAAGCGGCAGTGAGCACGACAGCTGAGGAGCTGCGACCGCCCAAAATAGCTGACCCGGCTCCCCCCGGGAGCTGCTGCCCGGGCCGCGCGGCCGCGCGGAGCGATCCTGTGACAGCCCCGCGCAGCCGGAGCAGCTGGAGGCGGCGCCGCCTGGCTCCCCGCTGCCCGCGCCTCTGGACACAGGGATGGCCAGGCCACGGGGACTGTCTCCCCGCAGCACCACGCTGCTCCCGTGCACCCGTGGGTGCTCTGCCTGCTGCAGAGCGTGGGCACGGAGCTGGAGTCCCAGGCTCTGCGCGCAAACCCGCCTTGCCCCTGGATCAGGGAGAGCTGGTGCCCCGAGGCTGTGCAGGGCTCCCAAAGCTGCTCCCAGCTCCTGTTGCAACTTGGCATCCAGCCACGTGCCACAGGGCTGCCTTCCTTGTCCCTGTCGCCACCACGACGGTCGCATGGGTGATGTGGAGCCATGCTTGTGTGTCCCTCTTCCCTGGCCCACGGCTCCTGGACCCTTGGGCACAGGGTTGTGATGTCCCCAGAGACTCCTCGCAGGTGAAGAACAAGGCTCGTCCTGTTGCATCAGCCAGCGCTGACCCCGGGCTGTGCAAGTGTGTGAGAAATCCAAATCTATACCCTCATCTCGACCCACTGTAACCCCCTCCCTGGTCCCTTTGCCTGCCCAGGGCTGGGAGCACCCAGGTGTCCAGGCTCTGCAAGCACCCTCACGCCAGCACCCCCATGGGCACCGCAGCTCCCTGGGGATGGTCACAGCCCTGCTCATTCCCCATCCTTGAGGACAGCCATGAGGACTGGGCTCTATCCACCTGCCCAGCTTATCCCTGTGAGGGTCCCCTGCATCACTCCATCCTCGCACTGTCCCGGCACTGGGACACATGCAAGGCTAGTCCAGGCCACTGTGCAACATCCCCAGGATGGCTGGGGTCCAGCACATACCCTGTGGGAACATGGAGTGAGGGGGTTCTGACCTTTTCTTCTCCTCCCCAGGTGTCAGGGCCTTCCTAGCAGGGCAGATGTGGGCTCAGGACCATCCTTCCCTTATCTGGCAGTGCTGGTTTGACCTCCCCCAGGAGCCGGACACCATGTGAGCACATGGGGAAGCTGGGAGGTGACAAAGGGATTTTGGTTCCTCCTGGGGCAACCCCAAGCTCAAAGCCCTCCATGCAGACATGCCACCTCTCCCACCCTCCTCCACATTATGCCTAGGGCCTCGCACTGAGATTCCCCACGGGGATCCCGTCCGGGGTCCCCAGGCTGGAATGTGACACTGCATGGCAGGGACATGGTGCTGCCATGAGCTGGGGACCCTGGGATGTAGCACAGCCCTTGCTGCCACTTGAGCCTCTACCCTGCTAGGGTGGGGGTCCCAGGGCAGGGCAGGGGGCTGCAGGCTCAGAGGCTGAACTCCATGGGCTCCAGCATGGGCAAAATCCCTGATGCTGATGGAGATAAGTAGGTGCTATGGTTTCCATAGCTATGGTTTTAACAGGCTGGACCTGAGAACTGCCCCCAGACAAAAGATCCAGCTGATTCCCGGGGGATGCATAGCCACGTGCTGCTCTGTGAGGTGCTGAGAACCCACGCCTTCATCTCACATGTGGATGGGTTGTGGAGGGCAGAGTGGGGCCAGCGCAGGCCAGAAAGGCCTGGAAAGGAGCTCCAGGCCCGAGGAGGAAGAGGAGGAAGGTCTGGGTGCTGGTCTCTGCCGGGGTGTCCCCATCGCGCCGGGAGGGCTGGGAAGGGACCGGGCTCCCTCTGCGGACAGTTGCTGCTCACTGCACCCGCCAGCAAGGCAACCTGCGCGGCCGCATCCTGCAGGGCTGCCGAGCCCCCGAAGAAGCAGCGAGCCCGTCTGCCTCGTGCCCATCGCAGGCCATGGCCACGTCCCCGTCCCCTGCAGGACTCGCGCTCGCCAGCTGGCTCCAAGCCCATCCCATGACGGGATGGATCAGGATGGATCAGGAAGGATGGATCTTTGTGGGCACAGCTCTGAGCTCCTGCTGCTCACAGCTAGCAGGGTTTAGGTGCTGGCATCCAGGAGTCAGGGATTTGGGGACTATCTGGCGAGTGCAGGGCTTGGTATCAGTGGGCTGAGGGGCAGCACGTTTACAGGGCGCCACATCCTTTTGCCTTGTGGTAGCCAAGGGGGTCCCTTGGTGAGACAGTAACATGCACGTGACAAAGACACCAGAGGGAGGAGGTGTCCAGGGCACATGGTGCTCTGGTGACATGAGCGTGGTGCCACATCCAGTGGTTCCAACCCACTGCTGGTGACTGTCAGGGCACCTTTGCCAAGGCACCAGCAAGAAGCAGCAGCTGCCAGGGGAGCCACCGAGATCCCTGGCGAGGAAGGGACAGGGATGGGGATGGAGGGGACAGCCTGCCCTGCTGCAGGGCCATCCCACAGCGAGCGTTCTGGGGACGGGGTCACTGCCCCACGGCCTGGGCAACGGGCCAAGCCGGCGCCAGGAGAGGCCACGGCAGGACGAGCCCCGCTGCCACCAGAGGGAGGCAGACACCGTGACAGCGAGCGGGCGCGGTGCGGGGACAGCCGCAGGGCCGGGGACAGCAGCGAGACTTCCTAGCGCTGCCGCATGCCCAGCGCCGCGGCCAGCCCGGCGCGTGCGGGTGGAGGGGACAGGGGACACGCGGGGACACGGGCAGAGGCTGCCGGAGCCGGGCAGGGAGCCCCAGCCCCAAGTTACCGGGGCCGCGGCAGCCGCGGGTGAGCAGCAATTCCGAGTTACATCCTGAGGCTGTTTCTGACCCCGGCCTGAGTGTGTAACCCACATGGGCTCGAAGGCCGCTGGGTCTGGCGTCGTGCAGCCCCTGCACCCAGCGCGAGGGAGGCCCAGGGCCAGGCTGGCTCGGGTTGGGGCTGGGGGACAAGCAGACTGAGCCCCTCGACAGCACCCAGCGCATGCGGGCCATGGGCACGGCGCTGGCACCAAAGCCTGGCCCTGGACATTGCCTGCCGCCACCTCCTGCCCTCCATGAGGACGGGGAGGAAAGGGGTCCGGCTGCCCCCTCTCACCTTGCACCCCACAGCAGGGGGTCTCCTGCGGTGCCCAGATCAGGGGCACATCTGGTGCCAGCTGCGCGCGCCCTCTGCTCCGGGCCAGCTCCCCCACGGGCCGCGTGCGCTGGACAGTGGCTGGGTGTGTCCCCAGCTAAATTTAAAGGACTTTGTGATATAAATATCCTCAGCCATAAATAAACAGAGAGGCTAGATGTTTATCAGGGCCTTCCTGGCAGCCTCGCCGCTGCAGCGGCCTGGGCACCCTGCACCATCCTGCGGTCCTCCCCGTGCCGTCACCTCCGCCGGGAGCACGGCCGGATCCCGCGGCACTCAGCGGGGACGTGGGGACAGGGTCGAGCCCCGGGTCATGTTCTGGCCCTGCTCCCACCAATCTCTCAAGAGAAAAGATCCAGCAAATATTGCTCCTTGTTTGAAAATGTTGACTCTGGCTGTTTGCTTGCAGGGAGCGGGGATGGCCCCAGGCTCGGGGCAGCTTCGAGGCACAAATCCGCCTGTTCACCCAGGGCTCCGTGCCATGGGAATGGGCCTGGCTGGGAGCAAGGGGCACATGGAAGTGGGGCTGGCACCTGGTGTGGCAGCCTAGGAACCCTGGGGCACCTCTGACCAGACCCTGGGGACCTGTGGGCCCTGCTGTCCTGTCCCCAGATCCCATGGGCCCTGCTGTGCCGTCCCCAGCAGCAAGCATCAGGCGAGGTTACGTGCCCATGCATTTGTGCGGCTGCTGGCACACGTGCCAACATCAGCCAGAGCCCTGACCCGGCCAGATGCAATCACTGTCCCATGATGGATCCTCAGGGACCAGCCACAGCGGCAGCTCTGCAGCGGTGCCACCTGGAGCAGAAGTGCTACGGGGCGGGCAGAGGGCCGGCCGCCCCGTCGGAGAGGTGTGAGGGAAAACCGCCGGCATGTCGGCATCCGGTAAAAGTCCACCGGGCTTTCCTTGGAGCGGATCCCCGGCGCTGGCAAGCCGCTGGGGGCTGGCGCAGTGCCGGCCTCCTCGCCATCTGCGGTGCGGGGTTAATGAGTAGCCGCAGGGTACACAACTGGAGGGTCATTAAACAGCAGTCGAACAAGCCGGGCTGCCGGCAGCCCCGGGACAAAGGGGGCTGATTCACTGTTTGCCCTGCGACAATATTTGCCGTGGCCCGGAGTAAGGGAATGTTTGCACGGGGCAGGACAGGACACGGGGCTGCGCAGAGCCCGGGATGCGGCGGGTGGCACGTGGGCCATGAGGGCACCGGGATGCCACGGCCGTGGCCTTGCAGGGCCCAGAGCCACTGTCCCTGAGTTATTCCTGGTCGGTTTCGAGCCCGGCTTGCTCCACAGATAGCTGCGCTCTGGCCTGGCAGCTATCTGTGGAGCAAGCCGGGCTCGAAACCGACCAGGAATAACCTCAGGCGACAGCTGGCTCTGGGCCTGCAAGGCCACGGCCGTGGCATCCCGGTGCCCTCATGGCCCACGTGCCACCCGCCGCATCCCGGGCTCCTGCGCAGCCCCGTGTCCTGTCCTGCCCCGTGCAACATTCCCTTACTCCGGGCACGGCAATATTGTCGCAGGGCAACAGTGCATTCAGCCCCTTTCGTCCCGGGGCTGACGGCCAGCCCGTCGCACGCGATCCATCTGCATCTCCATCCGCCCGCTTGCCAGGCTGCACCAGTGGGTGCTCGATGAAGTCCTGCTGCAGGACCTGCCAGGTGACCATCACCGTGGCCTTGCGCTCTTATGGTCAGTGCCACAGGCTGGGGTGGCCCCTGCAGCACCCCAAAGATCCTCTCCCTTTGGGGCAACAAGCGGGTGCAGCTCTGGCCGGCACGTCATGAGCACAGCCAGGAGCATGGCCCTCAACATGATGGGTATGGAGAGATGAAGCTGGGACTCCCACATTCCCGGAAGCCGGAGCATCCCCCTTCCCACAGAACCACAGGGGGGTGGGAACGCGTCCAAGATGTGCTGAGTTTGGTACCTGCTCTTTGCCTGGAGCTTCCTTGTCCACCTGCCTCCATCAGGGCAGGGACATGGGGCACAAAAGCCTGTCATTACCTGGGGAAGAGGAGCCTCCCCATGCCCAGAGCCAGACCCCCTGCCCGGATAATCACTGTGCCCCTCATTAGCAGCCCCCTCCGGTTCATCCCTGATTAAGGGGAGCAGCAGGGAATCCCATTAGAGACAAAACAAGAGGCCGGGCGCAGCGGCATCCTGCTCTACCTGTCCTGGCTCAGGGGAGCTGTGCTATGGGGACACGAGCTATGGGGACACCGGCCTCCCGGCAGCCATGCGGTCACCGCTGGGCTGGGAGGGGGCAGTTGCCCCCCAGCAGCTCCAGTGGGGCAGGATGCGGCCCCAAATGCCTTCCCCTGACCCGTACTCACTCCCTGGGAGCGTCTGGCCTCCAGTGCATCCTCACTCGGCTCCGGGGAGGAACAGGAGCAGAGCGGACTGCGGGAGCCGGGCAGGGAAGGGTTACGGCTTTTGCAAGAAGCGGTTCCCAGGCTATCCCAGCAGGAGCTGTGGGGCTCATTAAAGCCCATGTTGATGGTGGGGATGGGAGGACCCTCGTTAGGGATGGGGAGATGGGTCTGCCCGGGCCAGCCTGCGGGCACGCGGGGCTCTATCCCTCCTCCGCCAGCCCCGATCTGCACGCACAGCGCCCTGCCGGCTGCCTTGGCAGAAACCCCGAGCCCGCACCGGGCACAGTGCCCTGCTGCCCCATCCCGGGGTACCAGCTGCTTTGCAGCCTGCAAAGCTCTGCAGCGACCCATGCAGGCTGCCCCCCGGCCGGCTGGGACCCCATGCAAGGTGCTGCCTGGCAGAGCCAAGTTATGTCACTGCAAATCTGTCCCCATGGGGGCTTGCCCCAGCCGGGACCTTGTGTCATCCCGAGGGTCACGGGGCGGAGGGGACAGTCCCCAGGCATCGCCTGCTCCAGGCTGGGAGAGTGGCCCTGGCCGTGGGTAATTACAGCCCCTGCCAGCTGTGCTAATAGCGGGTTGTGGGAATAAACGGAGCAGGTCCCAACACCCCGGGGCCGGTGTCACACCTGGGCTGGCCAGAGCCCACGTCCTGCCCCCAGGCCCTGCGGCAGCTCAGGGGGCAGCCCTGGGGTGACCCGGCATTGCCGAGCGCAGGGGATGTCCTGTGGGAATGTCCCTGGGATGGGGCTGCCTGGCCGTGGGTTGGCGATACTGAAATGGTTGGCATCCAGCCTGGCACCACTGTGACGACAGAGCCCTGTCCATGCTCTCCACAGGGGAGTTCAGCTCCTGCTCTAGCGCAGCAGGGCTCCTCAGCCATGCTCACTGCCTCGGTTTCCCCATTTGCAGAAGAGGGGCAGGACGGTGGGTGCCGTGAGTGGCCACGCTGCCCGCATGCCCAAGGAGCCTTGGCATGGTCTGCATCGCTCTGGGCACCGTGCAGGCACAGCAAACACGGTAGGGCTCAGCATGGCAAACAGGCTCCCACGTGCCCTCCCACGGCCCAGGCTGTGCCGGGTGCTCACAAACACGTCCTCACCCCCAAAGCGGTGCTGTGCGGCAGGGACACTTGGGGAAGGGACATGACTTTGGCCAGATGTGCCACCAGTGGTGCCAGGTCACCCTCCCAGCCTGGCTGTGGCCATCCCCGTGGGCATGGAGCGGGGAATGGCCCTGTCCCCATGCACGGTCCGTCCTCGCAGCTCATCCCGGAGCCGCCGTGGTGGAGGATGGCGCCCTGACTTGCCGAGCCAGTCCAGCCGCCCCAACCGCCCCACGGAGAGGCACAGGTTTCTCCCCAGGCCCCGGTGTGACTCAGCGCCCACATGGAGCCAGCAACCGGAGCCCCGCTGCCCTCCACGCGCCACGCTCCCAACCGCATCCGCGGTTCCCGGCCCGGCGGTGCAGCCGGCGGTGCGGGCAGCCGGCCCGTGCCAGGGCGGGATGTGGGGAGACAGGGAGCCGGGGCAGCTGGCAGGGACCAAGCTGATGCTTGGCCTAACCTGGTGCTCCAGGAACTTGCCCATCCGGATGGGGAAGAGGCAGGTGCCAAGCAGCCATCCGGGAAATCGCAGCAAGACCCAACACGACTGGCCTGACAGGCTGGGAAAGAGCCGGAAAGAGCCAAGCTGGCCTGTGTGTCACGGCTTGGAGCCCCGGCGCCTGGGAGAGGCACCAGGCCCCTGTCCGGGCTGCACCCCGGCCACCCACTGTCACCCGCAGCCCCAGGGACCCGCTGCAGAGAGCGCGGGTGCTGTGTGCGGTGCCAGGACCGGCTCCCCGGGACACTCCGGTGTGGGGACACGCTGCGCACGTGCATCTTGCAGCGCGCTCGGCGCACACAGAGTCCAGCTGCACGCATGCACCCCCACCCCGGGCGCAGGCACGCACCCCCTGCGCCCATGCCTGTCCCCCGCTGACCCCGCGCACGTGCGCTCCCCGCAAACACACCCTGCGCGCGCACATGTCCTCACACGCACGCACGCCGCGCGCACGGCCCCCCTGCCCACTCCTCCCCCAGCCCCATGGCGCCGGCCGGGCTTGTATGTGCACGCCGCGGCGCGCACGCCAGCAAGGCAGGAGCCGGAGCCGCGCGTGTCTCGCTGTCCCCGCCGTCCCTGCCCTGCTGCTCTCCCGGGGTTGTCCTGGCAGCGGCTGCTCTGCCCCATGGTGTCCCTGGGCAGCGGCCCGGACGCGGGGCTGCCGGAGCGGCCCGGCCTGCCAGGCCCAGGACTCATCCTGACAGCGAGCCCGGCCCCACGGCGCCTCCGCCCCCAGACACGCTGCCGTGGGCTCGGCCATGGCCCAGCGGAGCCGCCGCACGTGCCGGCAACACGGCCCGGTACGGCCCGCGGGCAGACAGGGAATCACGGCCGTGTTGGGATGGGGGGGACCACATCTCACCCTGGTGCTGTGCCAGGGCTCGGCGACCCCCCACGAAGGTTACTGCACCCCAGAGCAGATTTGGGGAGTGCCAAGTGGGAGAAGCAGTGCCGGGAGCATCCTCGCCTCCCTGCGCACCTCGCCATGCGCCAAGGCTGCGGTTGCTGCTTCTTTGAGAGGCCACCACAGCTTTGGTGCCAGACAGGAGGGCGGGCAGACCCTGCCAGAGCATGAGGATGGGGACAAGGAGGATCACAGCCGTGGCTGAGCATGGTCCTGGCCCCGGTGGCCCTGGCATGGCCCTCCTCGTGCAGCAGCACGGGGTGAGGTTGCTGGCAGCACCACCGTGCTCTTCGAAAGCGTCAGGCGCGCGAGCCAGGCAGGGCTCAGCACTGCCCGGAGCGAGGGGGAAGAGGCCGAGGATGGAGCTCCCAGGGAGGGCGCAGGGGGTTGGCACGGAGCAGCCTCACAGTGCCCATGCAGACTGGGGCCCTGCCGCCGGCAGCAGGAATTCCCTGTCTCCAGCCGGGCCATGTGGCAAAGCAGCCTCTTGGCAGGGCGGCCACGCTCGCCCTGTGAGGAGAGCAGGGCCAGGGGAAACACCGGCACAGCCCGGAGCCAGCGGTGCGGGAGAGGGCCCAGCAGGGCGAGTGCTGGCTCCGCTGCAGCGCCTGCTTGCCCATGGAGGCGCCCAGGTAGCCACGCGCGGGTGCCCGAGCTCCTGGCATGGCCAGGCCCAGGTAAAGGCTTTGGTTTGGCAGCGAAGGTGCCGGTGAGTCACAGGCAGGAGGAATGTGGAAAATGCAGCCGGGCCGCGGGGCCACGTGAGCGCCAGGCAGGGCCGGGCCTGCCAGCGCGGCTGCGGAGCCGCGTGCGCCCGGCGACGCGCGCCCGGCGCGGCGAGCGCACCGCGCTGACGAGGCGCCGCTAGGCGCTCATTACGTGCGTGGGTCGCCGGGACGAGTTCAGCTCGCCCTCCTCTGCGGCGTTGAGCAACCGCGATGCACCGGCTGGCACCGCAGAGCGGCTCGCACCGCTTGGGAGCGGGAGCCGGGCGGGCAGAGCGCGCTCGGCCCCCCTGCCTTCGGGCTGGGGGTGGAAGAGAGGATGGAGCATCCCTGGGCTGCGGGGCACAAGTCAGGGCGGCCACAGTGGCACTAATGAGGCTGAAGTCCAACGACCCCCGGCTGTTCCGTTGCTAGACCAAAACCAGGTTGTTTAAGGCCACTAGCTTAAGTGAAGTCAGAGGTTGGATCCAGCTAAACACAAGGGCTGTGTTGGGAATTTCTCTTGCTCATGGGATGTGCTGTAGACCCTATCCTGGAGCAGCACCTGGTCTTTAGGATCCAGGTGGGATGAAAATAGTGCCTTGAGATTGAGTTCAGAGGACACAGCCCAAGCCACTTGCCTGCCTCCCAGTCTGTCCTACCAAGGGACAAGTGCGCTTCAGGGGACAGCTCTGACATACAGATTGCCTTGTCAGTGCTCTCCTCCAAGCTGGGGCTCCAGCTGCAGAGTGGCATTGCAAGGTGAGCACAGAGGGCATCGCTCCATCGCTGCATGCGTCTGCAGAGCATCAGCAGTGCCCACGGCCAGGGAGGCATTTACCGACAGGACGCACTTGTGCTGGAGCCCTCGGTCACACAAGGGTGACCCATGCACAAGATGCCAGGTGTCCCGGGCAGAGAGCACCCTCAGGAGTGCGAGCAGTGAAAGCAGGGAGTGCAGGAAACTGCAGGGTCAAAATGAGTCAAGTGCGAGTCACTCTGAAACAAAAGGTGAGACGCTGGGATAAGAAATGCAGATGACTCAGAGTTTCCACGTCTTCGAGATACTGACCACAGGGGATGGCCGAGGGCCAGCCAGGAGCCCTCTTTGTGCTGACAAGGACAGGGACAGGGGCAGGACAAGGATGGGGAAGCCCGGGCACCCCGATGCCTTCCAGGATCCCGTTGTGGGAAGAGCTGTGCCCCTGTAGATCCCGAGCTGCAGAGAGGCTCCAGGCAGGCGATGGAATTACTTGAGGAACCCAGCAGGAGGCTGGCTGCCAGGCTGGGAACCTGGGCTGAGAGCCCATGCCTCCGTGGAGTGCCCAGGCAGAGTATGTTTGAATTAAATGGGAGAGATTTCCCCCTTATTAGCAGGCTATTAATCACATACAGCTTTTTTTTTTTTTTTGAATTGAGCTGTTGCACAACACGTTGAGTAACAGCCTAATAACAGGCTGTAAATCTCAGTTCCCTCTCTGGGAGATTAGAGATGTTAATAACAGATAATGACCCACAACTCACGAGTGGCTCCTTTCAGCCCTCTGCTTTGATCCCTCTGTTCTGCTCTGTGCGATACCCAGCACCCAGGATGTAGTGGGGCTGCAGGAAAGCTGTGGGGCTGCAGGAAAGCCTTGCAAAATGCAAGCAGCCTGCACACTGCCCCAGCAGCACCACCACCCCTTGCACCTGGGGGTCTGCACTGCCCAGGCCTGCCCTGGAGTTGTGGAATTTCCCCAGACCTCTCTGGGGCTCTGATTTTAGGTCCCCAGAACCCCAGGTGCTGGTTCACACGGCCCATCTTTAGCTGTGGGAGCACAAGAGGCGGCAGAGCAGGCTGCGTGCGCGAGCCCCACTGCCCCTTTGCTGCAGAAGGAGCCCTTGGCTGCTGGGTGACCCCGGCGCTGTGCCGGGCACCCCGGGAGCCCAGGTGCCACCAGGGCTGGGAGCGCAGGAGAGGACCACTGGGATGGCAGAGCCTGGGCCCGCTCTGCCCGCCCCGGGCCTGGGCCTGGGCCACCTCCGCATCCCGCCGCGTGTGGCGGCCGCTCGCCTGTATTTGCATCTGGGATTTCTGCCGGCGCTCTGCGGCATTTGCAGCCCCGCATCCTCTCCCTCTCTCCCTGCTTTTCCAAGCTAAACCCTCCCCGGCAGGGCCAAGCACACATCCCTGGAAATGTCCCCCACCATTCCAAGGCCACGATCTTCCCAGAGCCTTGTCACACTCCAGGGCCCCCCTCCCAGGGTGCACATGAGCATCCCACCAAAGCTAAGCTGGGTGAGATCCAAACTGAAGCAGACCCTTCACAAACACGCCTCATGCCACCATGTGCCTGTCCGCCTGCGTGCCCAGAGTCACACCAGGAGCCTGGGTGCCCTGAGATGTCAGGAATGCCCAGCTGGTGCCAGCAGGTGTGTTCACCACCGGAGGAATCCTGCTGGGACCGCAGCAGGAGCAGGGCTCATTCCTGCTCCTGAGAAGCAATGGTCTCAGCTGGGATCACCGGTGGGCACCAGGAGCAGCTCCTGGAGCGCGGGACAGGCAGGAGCTGCTTGTCCCAGGCCATCTCCGCCAGCACCCTCTGAGCATCCCCAGGGGACCAGGCCCTGCCACAGCCACAGGGCTGAGGGCCGCGCGGTGTTGGGACAGGGACAGGGTGCGGGAGCAACAGCCCCGCAGGCCGGGCCAATGCAGGCGAGTGATTCAGCTCCAGCTTTCCCTGCTGGAGCGGGACTGGAACGGCCGCCCGGCATCCCGCAGCCCCATTGTTCACCTGGGGTGGCACAAAGCAGCCAGGAGAAACAGAAAACCGGGTACCCCCTGCCACCACTGCAATGTGAGGGGCACTCCAAGGTGGATGAGGAGACCCGGACAGATTGCAGCACCAGCACTGGATGCTGCCAAGGCCAGGAAGCCCCACGGTGCAAGCGTTCCTGGAGCGCCGCGCATACCCATGCACTGTGTACACATCAGCACCATATGGCAACAGTCGCTGGCACCAGTGCCGACGGCAGCGGCCGGCTCTGGAGAAGGATGGGGAAGCAGCTGTGTTTGCTGTGAGAGGTGACGGGCAGCCGGGAGCCGCGGCCAGCGCCCTGGCGGGCGCCGAGCGTCGCCGCGCCGCCGCACGGCCCTCCTTGCATCCATGCTGGAGCTCCACGCTCCTGGAGGGCTGGGACAAACCCACCTGGGCCGGGAGCTCGTCTCCAGAGCTGCCTCCATCAAGGGTTGTGCAAGGAACTGGACGAGTTCAGCAGGATCCGGACCCAGGACTTCAGGGTCCCTCTGAGCAAGAGGATCTCCTGCCCATGGTGGAACAACACCCAGGGCATCCTCCGAGGTGCTCAGACCTGTCCTGCCTGCGGAGGCAGCAGCTGTAGGCTGCAGAGCGGTGGCTTCTCCAAAGGTTCTTGGAGGGGGAACAGGGTGAGAGCTGAGCAGCTGAGCAAGGCGGAAAGCACTTTCCTAGGAGAGCAGGAGGTGCCGGTCGGCAGCGAGCACGTCCCGCCACAGCCGGACCCTCCACGAGCCGCCCATCCGGCCCGGCCTGCGCGCGGGTGCCCCGTTAGGCCCGGCTGAGCCGCGCTGTCCCCGCAGGGAGCCGGCCCCTCGGCGTGCTGCTTGCACCTCCCTTCCCTAGGGACACCTAGGGACACCGTGCGAAGCCTCGAGGGCGCCGCCACTCCCCTGCGCGGGGAATGTGGGCCAGGGCCGCCCCAGCCAGTTCCTTCTCGGATGTTGTTGCTAACCCCGCGCGTTAGTCACGGTGTTTGCGAGCACCGCTGCCCCGTGCCGTCCCCGCGGCCGCCCCCGGGCAGGCTCCAGGGGTGCCGCTCTGCGCACGGGTGCAGCAGGGGAAGGCTTTGCTGCACCGCCGCTGCAAAGCACCGGGCTGCTCATTCCAGCAACGGGGCTGCACCAGCAAAGGGGCTGCTGAGAGAGGGTGCATGCGAGGAAGCAGCGACAGCCCTGTGTTCAGCACCTAGGGGTGGCCCCAGGTGTCACCATCCCCTAGACGGGGCTAGTGACCCTTCTGCATCCCATGCTCTGGGATCCGTCCCCTCCTGGGAGCGTGCGATCTGCAGAGGGACAGCAGCAGCGCGACAGCCGCCGCAGCGGGGACAGGACGAGCTGAGGCTCCGCACCGGGAGGCTGCTATAAGGGAGCCCAGCGCCTTTGATGTGCAGGGTCCTGGCCACGCTGATTGTGTCAGCGGGTTTAGTGCTCCGGAGCAGGCACCCGGCCCTGCTATCAGGAGCAGACAAACTGCTAAAGGGCCCAGCTCCCGTTTTAGATGCAAATGAGCCTGCGATTGTGGACTCGGAGGGGAGAAGAATCCCGAAATCATTGTCGGTGGAAACAGACCTGGCTGGAGACAAAAAGGTTCCCAGGACGCTTGAGTGGCCCCTTAATCTGTCCATTGAAGCCTCAAGTGCAGGACATCAGCAGCCTTTGCATTCCCGCAAATAAGCCCATTTATTGGAAGGGCAGATTCCCGGAGGAATGCACCTCTCCTGCCATCCCCATCCCCACTGCCAGCCCCAGTCAAGGGCCACCTGCTCACATGACCCGAATCCCCCTGCCTGCCAGTAATGTCCCCAGGGCAGGTGGCTTTAGCCTCAGGGCCCAGGTGAACATGATGAGCACATCGGCTCCCCGGCTTTGAAGTGCATCAGATTGGGCCACAGACCTAGAAATCCCTCTCAGAGAGGGCTTGGAAGAGGTGATCCCCCACTGAGGGCTGGGGATGGAGCCGCTGGGCCACTCTGAGTGGGGTCCGCGCGGTGGCGTTGCCCCATCCAGCACAACAGGTCCTCCAGCCCGGGCAAGTTGGAGCACATTCACGGTGCCAAACTTGAGTTTGAATCACTTTGGGAACACCTGGGCTCAGTAAATCCACCCAAATGCATGAGGCAGGGAACCTGTCTCCAGCCGGGATGTTGCAGATCTCCATTTCCCTGGGAGCACATGGAGGTCTCCAGGAAGACTCCCCCATGACAGGATCTGGAGCTCTGGATCTCCCTGGTTAAGGAGACATCCACCAGCTTCTCTGCCCTCTCGCATGTGAGGAGTTGGCTCTGGTCTCAGACCTCCCGCAGCTCTGGGAGGGAAGGCGACTTTAGGGGCTGGGAGAGGCCCTCCAAGTCCCCCGCACCCCAGAGCAGGGGCCTGTTCCCAAATGAAGACAGGAGGGGCCAGGCTAGTGTGACAGGGAGTGCGGGACAAGGGGACGGAAAGGAAGGCCATGGCACCTGGCAGGGTCACCCATGGTCACTGCCTCTTTCCAAAACACCGCGGCACGTGCACAGGTGCGTCGGGCACCATCCCAGTGTCCTGCAAAACTGCTTTGTTCCGCTTTGATGTAGATGGAAAATTCCCTGTTTGGCTGGAAATTGAGAGGGGGGCAGCACGTCCAACACCGATTACGCGTGGCGAGGAGTTAAAAATGTGTTTTGTTGGAAAGATTTTTCCTCTGCTGACTGGGGAGGCAACATCCGAACCTTATTTTCTTTTCCACATTGGGAAAAGCGCCAGCAGCTCTGAACGGTGCCTGGAGCCCCGTGAGGGCCGCGGGTGGGACAAGGCCCTCGCTGCCCGCGGGATGGAGCGGGACTCAGCCGGGCCAACGGAGGCGGGGAAAACGGAGGCCACTAGCGGTAGTGTTTGAGCTCGGGGCTGTTTGCCTACAACCAAAACACACACGTGCCCAGAGCGGGCAGGGAGCCCGCTGGGCCCCGGGTTTTAAAATCGCACCTCGCCTGCCAAGGACCCTCCTCCTCCTCCGCGCTGCTGCGTCCCGGCCGCGCGATGCACCTTGCGCTGCCGCCGGGCTGGGCGGCGGGGAGGCCCGTGCTGCTCGCGCAGCCGCTTGCGGCACAGAAACCTCCTGGGAACTTGTTTGCATGTTATAAAAATAGAGAAATACAGGTGAAAATGGTGGTCTCTGGTGCCGGACCCTTTGCGGAGGACACGCGGTCCCCTCTGTCCCCAGGCCCGTGTGCGCTGGCACCGCCAGCGTGAACAGGGTAGGTCCAACAGCCCGTTCTCGCCGAGTGACTCACGCTGAAATAAATGACGTTCCCCATATTTTAGGGCTTTCATTTGAATGAGGAAAACATAAGTACGTAGGGAGCCTTCTCTGGGAGCTGATCCTGAAAGGCTGGAAGTGCCTCTCCTCCTGCCTGCTAATGCTCTCACTTTGGAGCTTTATTTCATGTGAAAAAAAAAAAAAAAAAAGAAAAAAGAGAGAGGGAGGGAGAGAGAAAGGTGGGAGAAAAGCATTTTAATAAGTTTTCCTTTTGATTGTTTGCAATACCATAGATCACTTGGAAAGTTAAGCAAGAAGGTTTGTTTTGGTTAAGAGAAGCCCTAAAGACAAGCGTGGTCCATCCCAACCTCGCTTTCTCTTTCCTTTTCCCCCTGCCCCTGGCCAAGCGCTCGGGGCAGGGTTGGTGGCAGCGCAGGGCTGCCCTCCCCGGCGCCCTCCTTGCCGTGCCGTGCCGGGCTCCGCGCCGGGCCCTGCCGCGGCTCCGGCTGCGGCCGCGCTCGCTCGCGGGCTTATCGGCTCTGCAGCCCGTGTTGGTTTTGGCACCGCGCGCCGGGACCACACCTACCATTTAAATACCACAGCCAAGAGCTCCGAGGGGGAAAAAAATAGAAAGAGAGAGAGAGGAAAAAAGAGGAGAAGGAATATGAAGCATTTGTTGCGGTTTGGAGATACATACACACACGCAACACAAACAGCCCGGCACGGCAGCGGGTCACTGGTGGCTGAGGAAGGAAGAGCCGGGCTAAGATTGCCTCCCAACCACGCTGGCAGCAGGGCTTGCTGGAGGGAAACCCTTTAAGCCAAAATTAGCCCCTGCCGCATGCTGAGCGAAGCCGGTTCGCACCCGGGCCGGGAAAGCTGGGGCGGCCCTGGCGGCGGTGCCACCTCTTCCCAGATGATTCCTGTCCCCTGGAGCTGGGAAAAGGCTCTCAAAGCAGGAGGTCCAACCCCAGCCAGTGGGATGGGTGTGTAGAAATCCTTATGGACTTGGTGCTAGCAGGGATGGAAGGGTTTTCCTTCCTTAGCCCTCTGGAATGAGCAGGTGCTGTACTAGGAATGCTGGTTGTGGGGGCAGTGGAGGGACAGGCTGTCGTGTCCAGCTCGTGTCTCCCTTGAGATGGAGGGAGCCAGCATCGGAGCTGGTGTTGGCATGGGATGAACTGAGAATGAGCAGCCAAGGATGAGGCTGAAAGGTGAAATGATCTCAGGGGTAGGTGGCTCCAGCCTAGCAGGGGCAGGAGCCAACCCGGCTCTGCAATGAGCAGGATCAAAGACCAACAGGAGGCATCCAGGACAAGAGAAGTCAGCCTCGGGGACTCAATGACCAGAGACCAGAGCTAAAAGGGGTTTAACTCATGTCCTGCCGCGCTCCAGGGTGCCAGGACATCCCCAGCAGTGAGCGAGGAGACGGGATAGCGGGATACATGATAAAGCAGCTCTCTCCCAGCCAAGCTGAGCGATGCCCAGGACCCAGGCTGGGACCCCCTGGCCCCATGGCTCTGCTCCTTCGGCTCCTTCAGGACCATCCGCACCTTCCCCTCGCTCCGCTGCCCTCGTGGGGCAGTTCCCGTTCCCAGCACAGCTGGCCGTGCAGGAGGCGGAGAGGCGCCGGGGAGCTGTGCAGCAAGGCCGGCTGGAGCAGGTGGATTAGCACCACGTTCCTTTCCCCGGGCTCCCTCCCGGAGAAGTTTTCCCCGATGATCTCACTGGATGCACATTTCCAAGTTGCGTGGCCGATTGTTTCATCATGGGAGGTCAATTAAAGAGAAGGCGAGTGAGTTCCTGCCTAACCCCTTCGCTGCCGCTGCCCCAGAACAAAAGGAGGAATTGGGCTTGGGCTCAGCAGCTTGCATTCCCATTTGGTTCTTTCCCGCTGCAGAGTAAGTCTATTTTGGAGCTGGTATTCCCAGGGGATGAGCTCACAAGGGCAGTGCACAAGCAGGTTCGGGGGAAAAAAAAAAGAAACATCTCTCCTTTTGCAATGTGTTGCAAAACTATTTACTAACACGGATAATTAAATGCCACTTCCTGGAGCATCACGAAGCAGCTTTTGGCGGTGCCGCGCAAGGGGGTTTGCTCCCAGCTGCGGGATGCCACGCGCCGTGTGTATCCTGGGGGCGCGTGGATGGCGGCGGGCAGCTTTTCCACGCGTGCTCCACAGCGGGCATCCGGGGCCAGGAGTGCGTGCGCCGCGAGAGAGCGGCACGGGCTAAACCACGTGCTCCGAGAAGCGGCTTCCATGCAGACCTGCTTCCTGCGGGACAGCTTTCCCAGCACTAACACGGGGCGTCTTTGCCCCGGCGGCAGGATGCTCCCTGGGGACACGCGACCGGGGCCGTGTCCTGCCGCATGGGCAGGTGCCGGCGACCTGCAGCGGTGCCCCACACCACACCTGCCCGCGGGGAAGTTATTCCCCGTGCGCGCAGCGGTGCCCGCATCCCACAGCCACACCTGCCCGGAGGCTCCGGGACCAGCTGGGATGTGACCGGGCGCTGGGCTGGTCTGGCTTTGGCGAGGCACTTTCCCTGGTCTGTGCATGAGGAAGGAAGGTTTTACCAGCCCACTGACTCCGGGTTAATTGGAGGCTGAATGCAGCATCACAAGGGATATGGGATCGAAGCTGCTCGGATGGGACAGCCTGAATTTTTTTGCTGGATCATTGGAAATTTGCGTAGTTGAAGGGCTTGCGCAAGGTGCATAGCTCTTAAACTGCAATGTTAGAGAGATTGTTTGAAACTTTTGTAGTTAAATAACACATGCATGATATATAGCTGTTAAAGCACGACATTTGTGAGCAGGACCCCTGCACACGCAGCCCCTGTGCTGGGCAGCCCTGCCATTAGGCATCCCCCCAACTGGCAATGCCCACTGCGGAGCTCCTGGCATCACTGGGTGGCACTGCAGGTTGGGAACACCTTTAGAGGGAGGGTTGGTTGTGGCCGCAGCCCTGGGGCTCCCTGGGCGCCTCGCAGTGCCGCTCCGTGTGCGATGTCCCCTTTGAGCGCGCGATGCCAGCTCAGCTGGCGCAACACGCTGCCCATCGCAGCGCTGCACCCCGCGGCTCCGCACCAGGCCCGGTGCTTTTGGTTTTCCTGTGCCAGTGAAAGTTGAGCAGCGGAGGAAAAACGTTGCTGCGTGTTATAGAGGAAGAGAGGTAAAAAGGGCAGGAAATTTGCACCATGTCCATTTCCCCTTGGCCCTGGGCCGCTGCTCATTCCGGATTCGGGATTTGCGTAGGCAGAGTTAAAAATAACAGGGGTATATAAAGAAAACCTCGCAAGGCTGCACTGGCCCCATAGCAGCCCGGCCGCCAGCCCCAGGCGCGAGGGCACAGCGGGGCCGGGGCAGGCAGACATCAAAGAGGGACACAGGGCGCTGGGGACCGCGGCGTGGGTGGCCAGGAGCCACACTGGGCTGCCCCATGGGGGTCTCACGCCACAGCTCTGCCCCATAGCCTGGGGCTTGTGGGGACATACAGTCCCAGGCCGGGGACTCCATCCCAGGGATGCGCATGGGGATCCCCAGGCTGCTCCTCTGAGCAAGGATGTCACGCCAGGCCCGGTCCCTGTGTGGCGCTTTCGTGCGGTGGCATTTACCGGGACTCGCCGTCCACGGCTCCCGTGCCCCAGCGCTCCCCGGCCCGGGGCAGGCAGGGCGGACACGGCAGCTCGCTCGGCCGGTGCAAACGAATCTGCCCTCTGTGCCCTGATAACATTGTGTTTGTCGCGGAGCGGGAAGAGCCTGCCAGCACACGATAAGAGCAGATGACTTTATTCTGGACCCGCTCCGGATTGAATTATGCTTTAATTTCATTTTCAGTTCCTCTTTTCTTTGCAGTAGGGAAAAACGGGCTTGGGGAGAGGCTCCGAGCACCACGTGTTGGGAAGGACAGAGAGCAGAACCCAAAGTGCAGCCAGATCCACGTGCAGCTCTGGAGGAAGCCACCCCTGAGTGTGCTGTAACCACCCAGGACCCCCCCACAGCCTCTTGGACTCTGCATTTGCCCCTGGGCAAAGCAGAATCTCTCTGAGCCGTGGAGCCCTGGCAGGTGTCTGAGGGGCTCCTGCGCCTTGCTGGTGCCTCTGGTGGGAAAAGGGCACCAAAGATGCCAGGGATCTGGGTCTGCCTTTGCAGGGATGCCCTGGGGTGCACCCAGGCCCCGAGGGGCAGCTCATGGGGAGGCTTTCCCTGGTCTTTGGCGAGCCAGGGGACACCATGGATGTGCTGGCCGGGCTCTCCGCTGGCTCCGGCTCCAGCTCTCTTTGATCTCGCGTCTGCCGGGCGCCCCGACGTGACTCACGCGGGGCTTTGGGGATGACGGGCGGCACTCAGCACGGCTGTGACGACTGCCATCCCAGCCAGGATGTGCCAGGAGCGGGGATAACCATTAACCCTTTCCTCTTCGGCCATCGCCTGCCTGACCAGCCCTCCTGTTTGCTCCGCTGCTGGGCTGCTGTTTGATCTTGTCTCCTTTACAGCCTGCCGTAGCGGCGCGAGAGATAATTTGCATTTCCTAAACGGGCCCCTGTCAGCAGCGAGCTGTGCAAACACCTTCTTGCAGCGCCGCGGGCAGGGCAGGGCCGCGGGGCTGCGTTCGGGCCCCCGCGTGCCCACCTGTGGCGAGCGAATCCTGCCGGCGCGTTGCCCGCGTTCGGTGCCGGCTCCCTGCGCGGCCGGTTCTGGCAGCGCTCGTGTTTGTGTGGTGCCTGGCGCGACGCCGCTCCCCCCACGCCGGCCCTGCTACCAAAACAGAAACGAGAGCTTCCTGGGGAATAGCCCGCACCGCAAGAAATATTGGCCATAAAAATGAATCCGATCTGCTGGCGGCGACGCCTCTCCCGCCGGTGCCGCGCAGATGCAGCGGCCAAAACTGCCTGCACGAGGGGAAAACCAAGCGGTGCTTGTGCTTGTCTCCTGTGGCATCTGCTCTCACTTATCTATAAAAGTTTGGGGCAGGAACTACCTTGCTATTAATTATTATTTGGATAAGAAACAAATAATGAGATTAGCCCAGGGCTTAAATAAGCTACT
This sequence comes from Tinamus guttatus, assembly GCF_059628265.1. Classification (NCBI taxonomy): domain Eukaryota; kingdom Metazoa; phylum Chordata; class Aves; order Tinamiformes; family Tinamidae; genus Tinamus; species Tinamus guttatus. Next base: position 6,177,913 of record NW_028288776.1, read on the forward strand.
CTGGGGACCAGTCTAAAAGGGATCTAAGCATTTCACCCTTGCCAACGCGAAGGTAACACGTTCAGAGGAAGGGCTCTGCCATCCGTGTGTTTTAACGCGCTGGGTGGCATTAATATCCCTGCTCCCTCCCCGGCAGCCGGGAACACAGAGCCCTGGCGAAGCAGCACGCGCTGGAAACCAGGGCAGGGATTCTTGGTAAAAGGGGGAAGATCTGAATCGTTGTTGTTCCACTGGATTACTGAAATAATTTATTGCAACGCTCCACCCTTATAATTAAAGCACAGTGATGAAAGCAACTGGTAGAGTAGCTTTGGATCCAGGAGCAGCGTGTGCGTGTGTGTGTGCGTACGTTCACCTTTGGTGTTTATATTTGTTTTTTTTCAAATCAACTCCCGAATAGCGAAGGCAGAAGCTTGAGTTCTTAGAAAGGTATCTTGAGCTGGAAAGCCCCAGCGAGCAGGGAGACAGGCCTGGGGAGATAAGGGCTATTGCTTCTTGACAAACGCAACAGTAACAGGGGCCATTCCTGGTACTGGCTGGACGGAGGCCAAGCAGAGATGGTCTCGTAGAGGGCTGCATGGCGCAGGCAGAGCCCTTGGGGGTGCCTGCCCAGCACCTGCGGGTCTCCCTGCCACCTCCTGCCCTCCTGGCTTACTGGGCACTGGGTTTCTCCTGTGCGTTAGGACCTCCAGGACCCCTCACATCCTCCCTGAGGGAAGCACTTGGGAGGACAGCACTGTCCTGGGGTGTGTGGGGCAGACACCAGCCCGCACACCCCACGTGTGGTGCCTGGGGACTCAGCTGCAGTGTCGGGCTCCAGTAAGGGCAGGCAGACGTGGCAGGGAGGCTGCGGGGCGAGATGAGCTGAGGCAGGCAGGTTGCCAGTCCCCCGGCAGGCTCTGCCGGGCAGTTATCTCGGCCAGCACACGCACCCTGTGCGCTGCAAGATGCGAGCGGGCGCGCTCTGGGCTGCTGATTGCCTCACCGGCCACACCAGCGCGGGGGAGCACGGCCCCACGGACGCCGTTACATAAAGCAAGCAGAGTGGGGCCCTCAGCATCCCCGGGTGCTGGCTCTTGCCCTGGCCCCCTCCCCGGCTTGCACAAGTCCTCGCTGTTGTGATGTCTTTGCGTCCACGCGCTGCTTGCGGGTGGACTTGCTCCCAGCCGTACCTGTGCCCTGGACGTCCTCAGTACGCTCCCACTCTGGGTCACACACGCTCGCCTGCGGCACATTCAGCCCACTGTGTGCCAGCAGCCCGGACCCACTCGTGCTACGGGCAGCGTGTTGGGAGACCTCAGGCTCTACACAAGCACCGCCGTGGAGCAGGAAGCCGCAGCTCCGTGACCCACAGCAGTGCCACGCTCACGCTGTGGGGCAGAGCGCGGGGAACCCCCGTCTCCGCGATCCGCCCGGCAGCCCGGGTGGCTCTGGCCCTGCTGCTGCCGCCGCCGAGGGCCGGGGGGGACACTGGCCCCGTGCCCAGGCCGGCGCTGCCCCGCCGGGCCGGGCCCCGTGCGGCCCTCGGAGCCGTCGGGTCTCAGCGCGGACGGCACGGGGGCGTGCCCGAGGCGCGGGGAGGCGTGGCCCTGGGCGCCTGGAGCCAATGGGAGGCGGTGGCGGTGCATAGCAATGAGGGGTGGCCCAATGGGGGCGCAGCCACGCTGTTAACAGCTTAGGGGCGCGGCGCGGCGCAGAGCAGCGCTGCCGCCGCGGGGAGCGGAGCGGTCCGGACCCGCGCCCCGGTGCCGCTCCCCAGCCCCGCGCCCGCCATGGCGGCGGCCGTGGACGAGAGCGCGCTGCCCTCCATCTCCACCTTCGCCAGCCTGCTGCCCCTCGAGGAGCGCCCCGCCGACATGCTCCACGTAAGCACCGGGCCGTTGCGGGTCCCGCGCGGGGCGCACCGGGGCGGCGCTGCCCCCCGCGCTTCACGGCGGCGGCGGAGCCCCCCACGTCGGGGCGGTTCGGGCGGCGGAGCCCCGGGGAGCGGGGGGGGCCGGCGCGCTGCGCCGCGCTGCCGAGGCGGTCCCAACCCGTCCGACGGGTTGGGGTGTGGGGGGGGAGCCGCCGCCCCGAGCGGGAGGCGCGGGCCGCGGTGCCCGGCCGGCCGGCGCCATCGCCCCGCCGGCCCTGACGCCCCTCTCCCCGCAGAGGATGCTGCAGCAGGACGGCGGCGCCGCCGTCAAGCGGGAGGAGGACGACTTGGGCAAGTTCGTGGACTTGGACTTCATCCTGGCGCACACGAGCAGCGGCGGGCAAGGGCCGCCGGCCGCCGGCTCGGGCCCCAACTACCCCCTGCCCGAAACTCCGGAGAGCTGCGGCACCACGTACGACAGCGATGGCTCCTACCCTACGCCGGGCAAGTTCCAGGCACCCTATCCCGAGGGTCAGGGCCACAGCTACGTGGCTGAGCTGCTCACCCCGGATCTGCCCGGCCATTGCGACCTGCAGCGGAGGGAGTACACGGAGCTGCGGGTGCCCGGTGGCCCCCACCACCATCACCACCACCACCACCCCCTGCACCCGGCCTTGGCCCGCCCGCTGCCGCTGGATCCCGCGCAGCCCTTCGGGCCCCGCATCAAGAAGGAGCAGCCGGAGGAGCGCGCCTGCATGCTTGGGTTGCCCGGCGGCGACTACCTGGGGCCGGGCGGCGGCGAGCACAAGCCCCGCGTCGCGCCGGGACCGGTGCCGGGGCCACCCCTGCCCTACCCGGGCTTCGCCCACGGCCGCTTGGGCCCCCCCGAGGAGCCGCTGCCCGGCGGCGATCCCCACCTCCTGGCCGACCTGCCGCCCCACTACGCCGTGGCCCCGCACCGCTATGCGCCCCACTTCGCCCCCCAGCCACCGCCGCAGTTTCATGGACACTTCAGCGTCTTCAGGGAGCCCCTGAAGGGGCCGGGTCCGGGTCCGGGCCCGGCAGGGCTGCCCGGGCTGCTGGTCACGCCGCCCAACTCACCCGTGCTGGAGTATTTCCCGGCCGGGGCCCCCCCCGAGGACTGCAAGCCCAAGCGCGGCCGCCGTTCGTGGGCGCGCAAGCGAACGGCCACGCACAACTGTGAATACCCGGGCTGCGGCAAGACCTACACCAAGAGCTCCCACCTCAAGGCGCACATGCGAACACACACGGGTAAGGGCACCCCGGGGGGGCGGCCGGGGCTGCGGGAAGGGCGACTAGGGCGCACGGAGGGTCGCCGCGGTGGAGACCCCCTCGGTCGGCGCTCGTGCTCGCACGGAGGGTGCCCCAAAGGGCGCCAAGGTGCGCGGGGAGACCCGGCTCCCCATGCGCGGCCGGATAGGGGCACACGGTTCGGAGCGCGGGCTAAGTTGCCTGGAGAGACCCTCACAGGCAGAACGGGGCTGTGCGGGGAGGAGGGCTTGCAGTGGGCTCAGGCAGGAGTACATGGAGAGGTGGCTGGGTGTGTGGAGGGCTGCCATGGTGGGGTGTAGCCAGCCGGTGGCAGAGGGCTGCAGGGACCAGGAGCACAGGGAGAAGCCCTGCAGCAGGGCTGGGGTGCATGGTGGGGTGGAGGGGACACTGCACGGTGTGCAGGCAGACTGCGTAGACAATACCCCCAGCAGTGCTGGGATGGTGGGGCACATGGTGAGGCTCCATGGGCCAGGCAAAGGAGCACAGGCAGTGTGTAAAGGGGAGAGAGTGCAGTGAGGCAGGGGTCTACAGAGAGGACAGGACCTCAGGGTGGAGCTGAACTGCGAAGAGCTGCACATGGGGAAGGGCAGACAGGTGGGGGCACATGGAAGGCTGGGCCAGGCTGCAGTGCTCAGGGGATGTGGTGCACACCAGAATGTCCCTTGGCTGGGCTCCCTGGGAAGGGTGCATATGGGTGATGGTATGTGAAGATGACACCCCGCTCTCTGCAGGTGAGAAGCCCTACCACTGCACCTGGGAAGGCTGCGGCTGGAAGTTCGCCCGCTCCGACGAGCTCACCCGTCACTACCGCAAGCACACGGGGCACCGGCCCTTCCAGTGCCACCTCTGCGAACGGGCCTTCTCCCGCTCCGACCACCTCGCCCTCCACATGAAGCGGCACATGTGAGCGGTGGGCTGCGGCCGCACTGCCCTCCCCTCGGCCCAGCGAGTCCCCGGAGCAGCTCATGTTGTAAATAGTGCTGGGCTGGGGATGGCCCTGGGAGCAGCCCGGCCGCCCAAACCTCTTCGCTTGTAGTTTGTCACTAGTTCTGTCCTCCTGCCTGTTCTGTGGGAGCCGGGTCGGGCGGTGGGGAAGGGCTGCTGAGGGGCGCGGAGAGAGTGAAGCCTCAGGAAACCTCTCCAGCCCCTGGCCCAGGCACCGCCGCTCTGCTCCCCTGAGCAGGACGATGGGGCTGGTGCAGCAGAGACCTGTGCCCAGAACTTGCAGATTATATTTGGCATCAGTTTAATGTGCTCCCCATGATCCAAGCACCTCACAGCTCCAGGGGCTGTGGCGCCCGGCTCCAGGCAAGTTTCTGCTGGAGGCCAAGCTCCACTGGGCGTGCGGGTCACAGCCCTCGCAAGTGAGTTGCTGGTTGTCTTTATTGCAGCCATCAGAACAAGTGCCGCCTGACCCAAAAGCCCAGACAGGGTGAGGGTGGGCCTGACTGTGGCTGCTGTGGCTCGTGGGTATAAAGGTTTGCAGGGGTTGGCAGCGAAGTGTCACCTTGCCCAGGGAGGGACTTCTCTCCTGTTGCCAGCTTGGGACCCAGCCGGCGAGTCCGATCCTGGCCGTTCCCACAGCTCTCCGTTTGGGAGCCTAAAATGGCTTTCCTTGCTCTCGTTTAATTGTCTGCTTTAATTTGTCTCGTTCTTCCCCTCAGGATGACACCAGGTACTGCTGCAGCTGCCTTCCCCATGCTGCCTTTTTTTTTTTTTAATTTAGTGTGTAAAGGACAGTGAGTCCAGCTATAAATGCCCAGGTCTCTGCTATACTTGAAACTTTCTTAGAGGAAAAAGAGAAAACTCAAAAGAATGAGTCTTTTTATGTGCAGCTTCTGCAAAGCAAGTTGTAAATTAAACAAAGCAGTAATATATAATGTTTCTGTTTTTTAATATATTTTTCTTCCAGCTGGGAACCCAGATGAGTCTCGGCTTTGGGAAGTACACTGTTTCCCGTCTGTGTATATTGTTAATTAACATTTCTCTGCTTGGGCACGTTAGGTCTCTCGCACTCTGAAATGTTACTTTTCTTTATATGCAAACTGTTGAAATATTGTGATCTGCTGTATAATAAATAAACAAGATGTAAACATGAAAGAGGCAGGAGAGTTTGCTTTAAAGCTTTCTTCTGAGAGGAGTGGGTGAGGCCGAGCTTGCTTGTCAGTAAATATTTACGTCGATGTTCATTTCTGCTTAAGTTAGCTGCGGAGGATCGATGGGGAACGCCCAAGCCTCAGCATCCGAGCGGCATCTCCTGTGCAACAGCTCTTGAGTCACCCCATTTCCCCGTGCCTCAGTTTCCCTAATCTGCAGATGGGGCAATTGCAGCACAGGGATGGCGTGACCGGCCCTACGGTGAGTCACTGCTGAGGGGATCAGCAGCCGAAACTCCTTGGAGCCTCCTTATCCCGCGTGGTCCCGGTTCCGCTGTTGCCTACAGCGGGTTCTCTTCTGCGCTGCCTTGCAGGGACAGCCACAAGGTCTTTGTGGGCCGGGTTCTGTCCCCGCTGGTCCTGGCGGCTTCCCCTGGTTCAGGTGTGGAGGTTTCCCCGGCGTTAATAGGTGGTGACTCAGCATGAGGCTGGCGGCAGGTCCCGAGCTCAGCGAGCAGGTCTGGCTCCATCCTCCCGCCCTCCCACGGCCCATTACCCGTGATGCACGCACGCGGCTTGCCCGGGCCTGACGGGAGCGCGCCGAGCGGTGCCCCGTGCTGCACCGTGGCCCCAGGCAGGCGGCCAGGGCTGGGGGATGCCCTGGGGGCTCCTCGGCCTGTGAGCGGAAATTGGCTGGAGCTGTGGCTGGGACTGAGCTCGTGCTGCTCCTTCCGAGCTTCCCGCTCTCAGCTGTGCGAGCCCAGGTGGAAGGAATGGAGAAGAGCAGAGCTGATGTCCCCCTGCCTGGGTGACTGCTGCTTTGGGGATGGGTTGGCTCTTTTAGGGACGCTATCTGGGCTTTGGGGGCCACTATCCAGACTTTTGAGGTGTGTCTGCTCTGGTGGCCCTGGCTGCTTCAGGCAGAGCAGGCCCTTGAGTCCTGCCCGTGCCCTGGCTGTGGGACTGTCCCCAAGTGTCACATAACTGCCAGGCTTGTCACTTGTCCTTTCTACAGCTGCCCCCATCCTTTGCTTGCCCCAGTTCTTTCAGTGTGTGCAGGGGATGATGCCAGTGGGGGCACGATGCCCTGTGATGGGGTGGCTGGAGCATCTTGCTCTCGGGACCCAAAAGTGAGGGTCCGACAGGGTCCAGAGCCACTGCCTCTGCTCCGAAGGCTTGTTCAAAATGTCACACGGAGGGAGAGGGAAAGGTGTGGGCTGTTTGAATTAGCGATGAGTCAGGCTGGCAAAGCCAGATGGGGAGAGAGTGCGTGCCTGCGTGTTTGTGTGCGTATAAGTAATCTCTGGCTTTGTGTTTTTATTATGATTATTATTTTTATTTCCAGGGGAACGATGAATTTCTCCAACCATCCCGTCCCACTGGAAAGGCTGGCTCTGCTGTCCCGTCTTCCCGGAGCCTCCTGGGAGCTGGAGTGACAGTCCGCGGCTGTTTTTGAGGTTTGCCTGTGAGATCAGAGTACAAACCAGTTCTTCTTCGCCTTTCATCATCGCTGGGCCGGGCAGGAGCGAGGCACGGCTGCGCGCGCTCCTTGCTGCCGCTGCCTCGTGCGGAGACCACGAGCAGCGCGAAGGCGCTTTGGCTCCTTCTCCGGGGCAGAGACACTGGTGGTGACAGCTCTGTCCTGCTCCCCCAAGCCCTGGGGCAAGTTGCTCCCTTGGGCACCCAATCGGGTACTTACTGGGTAAGTAAGTACTGCACGGCTGGGAACCTCACCTGAGCAAGGAGTGGCTCCAGTGGAAAAGGCAATTACCTTTAATTTGGTGTTAATAAAATTCACCCTCTTCCAGTTGCTTGGGCCAAGGTGCCGCAGCCATGCGAGAAGGGAGCTCTACAAATCCTGCTGTGCAAAGCGATGAGGGCAGCCCCAAAATATACTCAGCAATGCTGAAGAAATGCCGTATGCAGGAGAGGCCTCGCAGGGCAGGGCTGAGGTGCTCCCCTGCCCATGGGCCATTGGCCCAAGCTCGGCTCAAAAGCACTTTGCCCTGCCCTGGCTGGGGCACGTGAGGACCCAAATGTCCCTGCAAATGTGCTGGGGCAGGAGATGTGGCATTGACAATGTGTCCTGCTCCCTGTCATCCCAGAGGGGAGAGGGGATGCTTCAGAGGTGCCAGGCTGGTGCCTAATCCCTCTGAATTCCCCCTTCTGCCTCTTCCCAGGTCTGGAGAGTCCCAGGCAAGTCCCAGCATCCAGGGTTGCATGTGGGGCTGGTGCAGAGGTGCCCACACGCTCGCTGCTCCCAGCCGCATCCCCCGGCCTGGCTTTCCTTGAGACTGGTCACAGCCTGCCTGGGCTCACGGGGCTGGGATGCCAAGGCCCCTGGTCCCCACGACTTAACATTGAGGCACAGCCCTGCTGGCCTCGCGGTGCAGCGAGCCGAGGGGAGGAAAGGGGAGAAGGGAGAAAGGAGCTGAGCAAGGCACGGAAAAACACCTTGCTGCACGGAGGCCGAGTCCCGGCTGGAGCATGGCCTAGCGCTGCGCAGTCACCATCCGCCTGGATGGGGCCTGGGGAGGAGAGCAGCGCGAGGAGGCTTCTGTACTCCAGGGAAAACCCAGCTTGTCCCATGGGGGGAAGCATCCTGCAGCCAGCGGGTCCCACAGACCCGGCCCAAGGCTGTGGGACACCGCAGTGAATGGGGACAGCACGGGAGCCGTGGCAGCACCGGGCAGCGGAGGTGGTGCCCAGCCCTGTGTGCTCCTGTGTCTCCAGTGGGGAAGGGTTTGGGGCTGCCCGGGACCCGCAGGCCCTTCTCTCACAGGATGCATGGAGCAGGAGCCCTTCTGTGGATGGGGATTTCACTGAAGGATGCTCCGGGGCAGGTGTCCGTCCCGCCGCGCTGCCCCTGCTCCGGGGCGGCGCAGCCGCTGCCCCCACGTCGCCGCTGCCGCGCGGGGTGGGCCAGGCGCCATGATAGCGGCGCTGCGCCTGTCACCGCACCCTTAGGAAACATTTGGCTTCAGGCACCTGAATCCACGGGAGGTGATAACTGGCCGGCTCGCTCGCCATACCTGGACCCACACCTGGTGCTATCGGGCCTTAGTCACACACCGGGAGAGTTTTTCCACTGCTGGGCCCCAGATAATCTCCTCCCACCCCACTGGCCACAGTGTTTGCATTTGTCCTCCTCCGCTGGTGCCGGGGCCGAGAGACACGCACACCCCGCGCGCGGGGCCGGCACACGCATGTGCGTCCAGCCTGCAACCGCTCGTGTCCTTGTCTTGCAGCTGAGGATGCAGAGAGGGAGCAAGGAGCATCTTTGCCCAAGCTGGGAACCCCTGCCATGCCCCAGGCTCTCCCTGCACCCCTGCTCTGGGGAGGTGACAGACCTGGGCACTGGTCGCACACAGGGCTCGCACAGGCAGTGCTGGGAGCGGGGGTGCGCAGGGCTGCCCCAGCACTGGCTGAGCCCCTTTTATCTTGGCGGGCTTTGAAAGCCCCAAGGATGCCAGGGTTACTGCCCAGAAGCGCTCATCGGGGTCCCTTTGAACGCAGTGCTAATTGCCTCGCTGCTGATCACATTAGCAGAAGCATCCTGCTAATGTGTGGACACAGGCCAGCTGGACACTCGCACCTGCAGGAGCGGGGCTGAGAAGAGCAGTGTCCAGGGCCTGACCGCCCCCCACCTCCGGTTTTTGTCAGGATTAAAAGCAGGTACTGCAGGGAGTGAAGCTCAAGAGGCTCCACAGACTCCATTTATCGAGGAGGAGGGACTTGACCGCAGTCCCCTGCCCCGGGCACAAAGCTTGGGGCTGAGTCTCCCTTGGATCTAGAGAGCAAAGCAGAGCAAAAGGGCAAGGCTGGAAGCTGGGCTTGAGCAATTCAGGCCTAAAAGCAGGGGATAAAATCAAAGCCTGAGGCCACTGAACGGCCATCAGCCTCTGGATTTTATTTCAGGATTTGTTGTGTTTCCTAAAAGTGCTGTCTAACTTCTTCATGAACTACCTGTGAACGACCTGCCAGCGAGCTGCGAAAGGCAGCCCTGCCTGGGGGAGGACAGGGACAGCCCCGTGAGCCAGCAAAGGCAAGGGAGCTAGGAAAGGTGCTAGAAATGATTAGGAAAAGACTGGGGAACAAAGCAGAAACCTGTAGGACAACCCGGGACGAGCCCATCATGCCACATCCGGGGTGTTGTGTGCGCAACTTGTCGTGGCGTCGTGAGGAGCTGGGGAATTGCAGCACGGCTGGAAGGAAGGGCTTGTGGGCATGGAGCACCTGCAAGGACCATCCTGGGAGAGACCTGGGCTGAGTTGCTGGAGTGGTGCGGCGGCTCCAGCGCACTGGACGGCTGCTCCAGAGGCGGCCTCTGGCTCTGGGAGCTCCGAAACCGCAGGGCAGGCGGGGACAGGGTCCTGGGGCAGGTCACATGCGTACACACCGTCCTGATGCTCTTCCCTTAGCATCCGCTGGGTCCTGCCTTGGTGCCCAGCCGGGCTAGAGCCACCCTGCATGAAAACGTGCCCCGTGCTGATGTGGCCAGGATGAGGATGGATGTGGTGCAGCTAAGAGCAAACGGGGCAGCCTCTAGATCGGACCTGCCAAGGACCTTCCCTTGTGGCAAGAAGGACCAAGGTGTTAAAAGCCACCTTCTTTAGGGACAATTGTGTGGAAGGGGACAGAAGAAGTGTGAAACAACACCTGAGGACAAGAAACAATACTCCAGGGGTGTCACCGCCTCCTGGCAGGGGCACTGACATTTCCCCATGGTCCTGGAGGACCGCGCTGGCTGCCTAGGTGCTGGTCCTTCTCCATGGGAAGGGGTTGCCTTGGGACAACGCCGGGATGCAGCGTCCCGCACCACAAGCCCGCGGCACACACGGGCCTGGGCACGGCGGGGATGGCGGCGGCTGCTGCGGGGGACCGCGGTCACCCCTGAACGTGCCACGGCCCCGTGCCGCAGCGGCCGTGCTGCCATCTCCTGGCAGAGCAGCGTCCCGAGCCGGCGGGGCGGGATGTGTCCCCCACGCACCGACACTCCATCCCCAGGGGATTGGGTACCCTGGGTCCCCCGGGTGGCTCTTCCCGCCCTGCCACTGTCCGGGGCCTCGACGGGCACCCGGCCGCCAGCCCCTGACCCGGGCCAGCTCCCTGACAGCACCCGGCCCTGCAGGCCCCGCTGCCCCCGGCATCGCCACCATCGTGGGCGACTTGTTCACCTCCCCAGCAGGGTCTGCTGGCCATGAAGCTAGTGGCAGTGCAACACGCAGGTGTGGGGCAGGCATGGAGGGATACAGGGTCCCCCCTCTGCCTGGGGGTTTGCCCCCCTGCGGCCCTCTGTGGCCCCTCAAGCCCCCCTGCCTCAGGCTGGGAGGTTATTCCAGCACTGCCAATTCTGGGCGCTTTGGGCCAGCGGGAAAGAAGGAAAGGGGAAGGGGAAGGGGAAAGGGAAGGGGCGACGTGCCGGGAGCGGGGCTCGAACCCTCAACCTCAGCACCACCCCTTCCCGCCTCCCCTCTAGAGTGCGCCGCCCAAAAGGTTCCGGGCGCTTCCGGGCACGTCTTGGCGGGATCGGAAGTAGCGCTGCTCGTGCGGGGATCTTGGTTGCGCCGTCCCGGAGCCCGGTGGTTGCGGAGCCGGCGCGGGTGAGACGGGAACCGGGACCGGACCGGGACGGCACCGGCACCAGGTGGGGGCGGCGGCGGGGCCGCTCCGGGGCATCCCCAGGGCAGCGCCTGGTCCGCCCCGGCCCGCTTGGGGTCCCCGCGCCGCCGCGGCGGGCAGGGCCCGGCCAAGCCCCGCGGCGCCGCGGGCCCGGCCCTGCGGCCCGGCGTCCGCCGCCGTTACCGGCGCTGAGGGGAGCAGCGGGTGTGCGGGGAGGGGGACGCAGGGGCCCGCGGGAGGGCGGCGCTGAGCCCCGCTTTCCCCGCAGAGCCAACCGGCAGCACGGGACGGGCAGGCCCCGCGCCGGCGGCGAGATGGCGACGGGCGCGGACGTGCGGGACATCCTGGAGCTGGGCGGCGTGGAGGCGGAGAGCACGGGCACCATCAACAAGAAGGACATCATCAACTCCGACAAGGTAGCATGGCGCTTTGGGGGCCTCAGGCCTGTTTTCCAGGTGCCCACCGGCCTTGGATGCGATACTGGGGCTGAATATTTGGAATAAAGTGGAATAAAGCACTTTTTGGCCGCAGACCTTTTAATTTAGGGCTCCCCAAGGCTACCTGGAAATGCCTGTGGGGCCCCACTCCTGGGCTCCCCCTGCTCCAAGCGAGGGGTGTCCTGGCATTTGGGGCACTGCTTCAGCCAGAGCTGTGTGAGCGGGGCCTGGCCCCAGGGCCCCGTTTTGTGAGGAACGGGGAGTCCAGGTCACTTCTGCTGGCTTTGAGGCTAGAATAGTAATGCAGCAGAGCCCTGCTCCTGCAGACAAAAATGTTGGATATTGCCAAATGGAAAATGTTTTCAAACCTTCCTGTTGTGGGGGAGGATGCGTGCCTGGGACTTGGGAGAACTGAGGAACGTTGCTTGGGGGAACGTGGGCAAGTTTAGTAACCCGTGTTAGGGACGTGGTGTTACACAATGCACCTGGGAACTCTGCCCCTGTTTCTGCATCTCAGAGTCAGGCCAGATTGTTGCTGTCCCTTGCTTGGGAATGAGGATGAGAGATGAATTCTCAGCGATCTCTGCTACAGAGACCACAGCAATTTGAAGCAAAGGCAACATCCTGCATCCCTGAAAGCCCTTCCGAGCTGTCTTTGCCTGTTCTTTTGAAATGTTTGTTTCTGAAAGAAAGTGTAGTGGTTTGATATCTTACTAGGAATGGAAAAACTTTGTGTAATTGGTACAACTGAAAAAGTTTGAAGTGTTATAATCCCCAGTTTTCAGCTGTTTTGCTGGTCAGTGCGTGTCCAGTGGGCAGCTCCAGGCTGGCTTCAGCTTGTGCTGCTGCTCAGGGTTGGGAGTTTGCTGATTTTAGATGCTTTTGTGTGTTAATTAGTAGAGACCTGGAGAAGTACTGGTGGAAGTCTGTCTGTCTCTTCAAAGAGAGAATAAGATGAGTTTTCCCTTCAATGTACCCATCTAATGCAAAGGAGAGGGCAGTGGGATTTTGGGGGGAGAAGTACACAAGACCACGTGCAGCTACAAGTGAAACGTTCTAAATTTCTACGAAGTATAAAAATGAATCCCGTGATAGAAAAGGATGGCATCCACGGGGAAACTGATCTGTTCTTGGTGTTGTTCCTGGTAGAAGAGCTGGTGGTGTTGGAGCAGACCAGGACTCGAAGTACCGGCGCTGGGAGAGCGCAGTGAACCGGTCGCCCCACGGGGGTGGTCACTGGCCCTCATAGGAGGGTGCGTCCCGTTTCAAGGCACAGACACACCAGTGAAGGAGCACACAGAGGGCATGCTTACCTGGCAAGACATTAAAAAAGGAAGAAAACAAAATGTATGCTCAGAAAAATTAAAAATGAGGAGGGAATTCTTTAAATGGGTACCAGGAGGAGAAAAAAATCATTGCAAAAGTATGAGCAGTTACCAGGTGAAGAGAGCAGAACTGCTCATGACAGTGCAGGACTTGCTCAGGAAATAGTTCTGTTCAGAATTGGCGAAGGAATAGGTTGATGTATTTAAATCACACGAGAAAGATACAGTACTTTCTAGTCCATTAGTGACAGAGAATGTTAAAGGGAAGAATTACTAGCATAAAAAAACTTAAATCGGCTGGTCCAGGCAATTTGTACTCAGCTCCTAAAAGAGCTGGCTGAGGTGATCTCTGGCCTGCTGATATCAACTTTCAATAAATCTTAAGACTTTGGTGGAATTCCAGAAGCCAGAACTCAAACTGTGTGTCATGGTGACCTGTGGATAACTGTCTTGGTTGGCCTTACATCGCTCCTGAGCAGAGTGATGGACAAGGTGGGAGGAAGGGATTTGATTGGGAGTGAAAAGGTGCCTGTGTAATGAATGTCTGTCGTGAGGGTTTTATGGAAAATAGTTGTAGTCCAAAACCTGACACAGGTTTTATGGGATTTTGAATTTGCTTGATAAATGTAACTGCAGATTTAATACACCACAGTGCTAAATATACTCTTGCAAAATATTTTGATTTAAAAGTAGGTAGAGATTAGGTAAATAAGCAGCTATAAGTAGTGGCATGGTAAGCAATTGCAAAGATGATAGAATGAATCCAAGTGCCCTGGGCTACTCAGTGAATGCAGCCTGTTCAAATAAAGTGTGCCTCAGTAATGCAGTTGTTAATGTGTCTATCTGAATCCAATGCCTGTTACTTTATAATTTAAAGTTGTACATGTGGTATGAGAAATGGTGGAATGTATCTTAGAAATCCCAGCTCTAATAAGGATTTAAGGGCCAATTTGAATAATTTGTCTGCCTTAAACAGGCCCTGTTTTTAGCATTTCAGCCCTTGTGTGAAGAAGATATGGCAGCAACAGTGACAAAAAAAAAAAAAATACTGACATATAAACAGGGGGCCTGAGGCAAGGAGAGGCTTTTACTTTCGTTTGTGATATTGGCGGTTTTGATTTGGGACTACTGTATGAGCAAGCACTGCTATCTTCACTTGAGCACAGCTGGTCAAAAGTGGAGTTTCTGCAGTGACAGAAACTGAGAGAATAGGAAGACATTCCTCATTGCCCTCTCCGGGGGTGGAACGGTCACTTGTTCATTAATATTGTCAGGTAGAGATAGTATTTAGCCAGAGAAGAAAGGCTTAGTGAGTAATAGCTGAAGTCAGATATTGAGCTTTTATATTAAGTGCATATCTTTAGCAAAAAATGTGTTTTAGCAGTGGCAAGTGCTGCCACTGCAAGGGGTGTGCTCAGTTTTTCTGATGTCTTCCGCTTAGAATTAATACTTCCCCAGAGAAATTTAAGGCACCTAAAAACCAGATGAACAGGTAAAATAAAAAACACAGGACCTCAGGTTAATGTTCCCCCAGAGACTGCCACTTCTGAATCCCAAATTCACATCTTTTATTTCAGAAAAAATCGAAGAAATCTTCAGAGACGCTGACGTTTAAGAGGCCGGAGGGAATGCACCGAGAAGTTTACGCACTCCTCTACTCTGACAAAAAGTAAGAGCTTATGGTCCTCTGTGCAGATCATGGTGTAGCTTGGGCTTTTGGTGGGGGGGCAACATCCACTTGAAATCACGGACAGTCTTGCTTTCCAAATGGATTCTCTTTGTGCTTGGCCTGCCTTTGTGCCTCTTGGCATGCACTCTTTCCCTGCTCTGAATATGAGGGGTTTGGTCTGGGTATGAGATGGGATAGGTACAGACACAACAGGCAACTGCAGGAAAGGCAGTGTTTTCATCCTTCCACATCTACTTTTCTTATGCATAATTTGAAGTAACATCTGCCTTTATATCTGCAAAAAGAATTCTGCTGCAGCTTCTGTTTAACTTGCAGTGGGCTCTGCTCTTGCACCAGCATATGACTCTGCATTTATGTATAGTGAATCTTATTTCTCCAGCAGTATGTCATGGTCTCCTCATCTTTTGACCTCTGTGGGTTTTTTTTGCCTTTAGAGTACATCAGAGTTAATTCAGGGGGATTTGGAGCTAGCTGCTGTTGTGTGACAGAGGACCAAAGTAGCAAGGAGGAGCTAAACATACTAGTCTCTCACTCTGGGAAATTCAAAACCTGTGATGAAGTTTAAAATCATTTTTCCCCTTCCCCCCTGCTAAATGTCAGGGTGGCCAAGCCAATTCTGAGTCAGAAATCTCTTGTTTTGTTTTGTTTTCCTGCTCTGTTTCCCGCTTCTCTTCAGCCAGTGCTTTTCTCCACCACAGGGATGCACCTCCGCTGCTGCCAAGTGATACAACTCAGGGTTATCGAACAGTCAAAGCCAAACTGGGGTCCAAGAAAGTTCGCCCTTGGAAGTGGATGCCCTTCACTAACCCAGCGAGGAAGGACGGAGCAATGTTCTACCACTGGAGGAGAGCAGCAGAAGAAGGGAAGGACTACCCTTTTGCCAGGTTCAATAAAGTAAGTAGGGGTGCTTTCAAACAACACCGTATAAGTAGCAATGGGAAACTACCCTTTGGTCAGCTTCCCAACTGCCCAGGTAGAAGGTTCTTTCTTTGAACGTACTAAAGCTGAATTAGATCAAGCACTTGCATTTTAAATTGCATCGTGGCTTGCAGCCATGTCACCTTGGACTGTGATGTGTCTAAATCCTTCAAGCTAAGTGGTCTTGGGACGTGATCAGTGCCTGCCAGAGCACCTCCATGTTCAGGGGTGCTACGAGCGATTTGGCAAGCAGCACTGTGCTATCAAATTCACTTCCTAACCAGTGTCCTCTCCTTCATACAACTCTGCATCATAAAAGATATTTTATTCTGAGTGAGACTTCTGAAGTCGTAAGTCTTGTTATCTCGCCCAGTACAAAAGCCTTCCCTTGCAGCTTCTCAGCCAAAAGGCTGATTTGCAGCCTCTTGGCTGAGTTCCAAGAGGCTGATTTGCAGCCTCTTGGCTGAGTTCCAGCACAGATGCTGGATCACCCTGCGTTCGCTCTGAAACCGCCCCTGTGGTAGAGGTGTGGTGCAGTACCCTGTTCTTTGCCTCTTAAGTAGTCACAATGTGTTGCTGTCTTTCGTTCGGTGTATGTCTGCTTTGAGTGGTTAGTGCTTTCATGTGTATGCTCAAAGGAAACGATATCAACACTTATGTTTCAGAGTCAAGACAGAAGGAGCAGAGTTAGGATGTCTCCACAATCTAACTTAACTCTCTTCATGGTGCAGACTTGTATTAAAAGAAGAAAAAAAAAGTTGTCATGTAATTCCATTCCAAGAGCTCTGCTTCTGTATAACTGTATACAGCATTTTAACTCACAGAATATCAAACTGTTTTCCTGCAGAATTAAAGTGGTTGTTTGACCACCTTGTATGGTAGAAGGTTCAAGCTCTGACTGATGCTTTTGCTCTTGCTGGGACACTGGTAAGAACCTCCTGTGAGATCTCTTCTCCAGTGTCTAGCGAGGAAGTCTAGAGCATGATTCAGTCAAGGCACCTGCCTCGCTACCCGTTCAAGGGAAACTTTGGAAGTGTCTGTACAGCTTCACTGCACTTAATAGTTTTTGGTCAAGTGCAACCAAGTTTATCAAAGGGGGCCACACGTGGGTGTTGTAATTATGTAATTTTGTTTCCCTCACATTATCACGTACTGTGAATTGACAGGGAAAACAGTTACAAGCAAGGCTGCAACCTTTAGATTAGTGGTGTAGACCCCTGCCGTCTGCGCGATTATTTAATAGTAGGAGCAGGCTGGTACCTTTAGTGTGGATCAGTGCTCGAGAGGTAGAAGGCACTGACAAGGAGTTTCACGGATATTTGCTAATGTCAGAGGAATTTTGGTTATTTTTTCAGATACTTCTGTTGATTCCTTCTCCCACACTTGCTACTTCTGCCCATCCCTCCCTGCCTACCCTTGGCATCAGACCATTTTCCTGTATAGCCTGTCCCATTGGTCACACATGCTTTTAACACAGCTCCTGCATCATTGCTTGATTGCTCTGTCTTTCCTCTTTGCTCCCAGTTTTCCAGCAGATCCTTACTCTGTTGTGAAAATCTGAAATGAAGGCGTAAGTTTCACAGTACACTGACCCTTGGTCCAGGAGGAGACCTAAAAGTTCAAGTATGCTCCAAGAATGGTGTTAGAGCAAAGGCTTGCTCCAACCAGTATCTTATTTCTAACTACAGTTAGTAAGGGCTTTGGAAAGGAGTGTGAGAATGGGGCAAATGCTCAGTGTTGTGTCAATGTTTTCACAGAACTGTCTCATGACTCTAGGATTCTACCTGAGCAGTTTTAGCTAATTTAATGCCCATCATTGTATGACTTAATAGCGTTAATATAGGACTGAGAGGGTTCTTCTGGGCCATTGCATCCTTTTCTCAGTTCTTGCAGGAGCTGTGCCATCTAGTCCCATTTACAAACTCATCAAGTTGCATCTGAAAAGCAGTTGGGTTTTCCTGCCCCTGTGTTTCCTAGGGAAGCTGTTCCAGGCTCTGTCTGCTGTGTTTCTCATTTTCAGGTTAAATTTTCCATTGGCATTTCTTTGCAAGACAATTTCTTTGTGTTTATCTCAGTTGTGGGCATTCTTTTCTTTCCATCTAGCACACTTGAAGCCTGCAGTTGTTCCCTTTCAGGCTTCCTGTGCTAACTCCTTTCTGTCCAACCTGGTGAGGAAAGACAAGCTTCCCACCCAATAACTCATTCCAGTTGCTCTCCTCTGTACTGTTCCCTTTTCAGTTCATCTTTCCTGACCGTGGGTCACTGGAGTTGTAGTTTGCCTTCTTGGCAAGATCTCATTGTGTACCTGAAACCCTGCCAGTTTGTACTGGAAATCCCTTTCTGGGGGTTATATTTACATTTCCATGTTGGTGTCATGTTTGAACTCTTAGTCATTCCGTGGTTGGCTCAGGTTTCCCAGCTGATGAGTTCCTACTTTCTCACAGACGTTCTTTTTCCTAGCTCTCAAGCACTACTGAATCTATTCCCTTTTCTGCTCCTGCAGTCCTTGAGGTGCTTCATACAGTCCAAAGTTAAACACTGGGTTGCATGGCTGCAGGACACTAAAAGCTTGCGTGACTTCTGCAGGCAATTGAACTAATTCATGGAAGTTGCATCTGTCAAGGGTGTCTCGCCGGGGAGACTCCTTGTAGCTCAGAAGGCCTCTGAGCACATCACAACATCTGAAGAAATGTTCTGGGCAAACTGTTCTCTTTGCTTGTCCTTTTCTCTGGCCAGGTACCTGCAGTCTTCTCTTCCATCCACTGCAGGTGGTCATGCTGGCCACATGCTACTCTGGAAAGAACACTTTGATTTTTTTTCTTTACCACTATTTACTTTCCATAGGCCATTTAATGGCACGGTGGGATGGCGGCTGGTGGCTGAAGAAGGGCAGCACTGTAAGAATTCCATCTCTTCCCTGTTTTTCTCTTCACTGCATAGACAGTGCAGGTACCTGTGTACTCAGAGCAGGAGTATCAGATGTATCTACACGACGATGCGTGGACCAAGGCTGAGACAGACCATCTCTTCGACCTGGCTCGGCGTTTTGACCTGCGCTTCGTCGTGATCCATGACCGCTATGATCACCAGCAATTCAAGGTGAGTCCTGGGGGCCCACGTGCTGCTGGCAACCTGCTGCTAGGGCATGTGCAGGGCTTGCTACGCTGCAAAGAGCAAATTACCCTTTATATCAGCTTAATTAGGGGAAAATAATTAATTATTGGCAGCAAAGAATATCGAATTTCCGGCACAGGGCATTGCTGCTTGCTTTGTTTATAACTAAACCCACTGTGACTTGTGCTCATTCCCTGTTGTATTTTGTTAGAAAGCTACAAGGCCTGTTCCTGCCAGGAGAACAGATTATCGCATTCTCTGTAGGGAAAAGCAGTTGGGAATTTTGTTTAACTGAGCAGGGTAGGTGCTAGGATGTCCGGGTTCTACTTTAGGCCCTGGGACAAGGATCTTCTAACCATTCTTGGGAGATTGGGTTCCTGTGTTTTTGCTGGCGTTTCTCTTTGCTTGTGGTCTGACCTGATGCAGGCTTCTGTCATCTCTTCTGTGAAGCAGGCACCATCAGTGCTCATAAAATGTAACTCACATCAGTATCTTAAATCTCCTCTGACTACTGGTTTCCTGCTTCCTGGTGACACAGAGGAATGATGTGCCTCCCATAGAATAGCTCCAAAGGCTGGAGGCTTTTGTTGCCCTTTGAAATCTCAGATGAAGGGAATGTAGCAAAGTGGAATAACAAGCTCAAACACCTTCAGTGCTTGCAGAAAGGCAACACAGCTCAGAGCCTGTGGCCGCACAGTGCAGTGATGGGCGGGTGCTCCAGCAAGGAGTTGTTGGAGCTCATGCCTTCTTGATCATGGCTTAAATAGTTGTTCTCAAGAGCAACTCAGAGAGGGCCTCCAGCTTGTGTGTCACACACAGTCTTGTGGTTAAATCCTGTCTTCTCAGCAGATAGCTCAGACCCTGCTCTTTGCTCTGAGGATGACTTTCTTGTGCATGCTGACTAGAAGCTGCCATCCTCATCTGCCTAAGTCATCCCTTGAAAATGAGAGGACTACACTGTGATGGCAATAGCTCTGAAGCCCTTAGAGAGAGGCTCCTTTCAGGTAGCCCTCCGATCCCACAAGGACTGCCAAGACTCCTTGCTTATCTTTCTGCCAAGCATCACATTTTATACCCAATCTGACATATTTCCTCCAAAGGCCCTTACCTGGTTGCTGCTCAGAGCTTTGTTTGGCTTTTCCATAATGTCTCCTTGCAATGTCTTCGCAGAAGCGGTCGGTGGAGGACCTGAAGGAGCGTTATTACCACATCTGTGCCAAGCTGGCTAACATCCGTGCTGCTCCAGGCACAGACCTGAAAATCCCGGTCTTTGATGCTGGCCATGAGAGACGGAGGAAGGAACAGCTGGAGAGGCTGTACAACAGGACACCAGAGCAGGTAACTGGAGGAAGAGACTAGCACTGCCCTACACAGATCTGTGATAAATATGTAGGTTGAGTCTGTATGGATGAAATAGGCCAAAGAGTGGGAAAAAGAAAGCCTGGACAAAGAAACAGTAACATTGAACACTGCTTTTGTGTTCATGCTGTTTTAAGGGATGCAAAAGAGAGCAACTTTTCATAGCAGTGTGTCTGCGACTTTAGGATGCCTGTTTTATTTTTTACCTTTCTATCTTTGTGCTTTTAGCCTCCCTGTCTGGAGGTGGCATTAGTTGCTTGTGGATGTGGCTGAAGGGCTGGGGGGAGTCCCAGATGTTGTCATATAGTGCTCCTTTTCCAGGTGCCTTCTCTGCTACACTCTATTGTCCTGTTTCATGCGGAACTGCAGGTAGCAAGAAGCGAATCAACTTCTATTAGGTGAGATGACCAGAAGGTTGGGATTGTCAGCACAGTAATTAAGGCAGGATAGAATCTCCTTATCAAGGGTCGGTATTGTCATGGATGCAGGATAAGGCTAGGAAGCATAATGTTCTCTGCCAATCCAAGTCCTCTGCAGGGTATCAGACAGGGGAGTTTGAGACACTCCCAAGGGCTTCGAGCAGAGTTGCTATCACTAGATGGCCCCCTTGTCTTGCTAAGTCTCCTCTGCTGCTCTGTTTGTCTTAACTGTGCTCTGGTCTGCAGGTGGCAGAAGAAGAGTATCTCATCCAGGAGCTCCGCAAAATCGAAACCAGGAAGAAAGAGAGAGAAAAGAGAACCCAAGACCTGCAGAAACTCATCACAGCTGCTGATACCACCACGGAGCAGAGACGTGCAGAGCGCAAGGCTCCTAAGAAGAAGCTGCCACAAAAGAAGGAGACAGAGAAACCTGTAAACACTTTTTCCCTTTGTGCTCTGCCTGGGTAATGCTTATTTCCTCCAGCAATTCTACCAGGATCAGGCTCTCAGCTGCTCTTGGGGAAAGGATAACTGCTGCCTGTCTTCTGGGAGCTGTGTTTTTGGGTGGTTTTTTTGAAGGCAGAATGGTCTGTGACAGTGCACACATAGCTTTTAGTCTCCCCTGGTGTGCTATTTGCCCTCCTCCTATTTGATAACTGGTAGTTCAAGTCCCATTTTCCTTCCCTTCCCTGAGAAATGGGGTGGAGCAATGGCAGCCAGCAACCACTTGTGCCTCATGGCAGAGAGAAGCATCTGTCTCCCTATGTCTCCCATGGGTATTCTGGTATTGTACAGATTTCTCCCGCAGACTCATTGCCTTTCATGACCTTTTTCTAGTCCAGACTTCCCTTTCCCTTCTCGCTACTGGGTCACAGCATCATCTCCCCTGGATTGGTATGTGTGCCTCTGCTGTAATCAAGGCGGCCTTGGGGCACTCCTGTGTTAGTTGAGGGGATGTTGCTTCTCATTTCTTCTTGAGTCAAGCTAAAGTATAAGGAACCCCAAACAGAGGTTTCAGTTTGCGTTTGATGCTGCCTCAATTTCACTTCCTGGAAAAAGAGGACAGTATGGGTTGAACTAAATTCAGCAGCTTCAGCAGGAAGGGGCTCTTACAGAATCTCAGTTGTTCCCAACTAGCCCCTAGGAATTCCTGTCCTTCCACACTGTGAGCACAGAGGATGTGTATCCTCATGTTCCCAAAGGGTCTGTGCAGAGAGAGGAGACAAGCAGTGAGCACTAGACAGTTACTGCCTGATGAAGCGTGCCCATTAGATGACACTACCTTAAAACTTTCTTTTTCCTTTTTCCCCGAGCAATAAACATAGTGGTGCTAGGGACCCTCTGCGTCTAGCATTAATTCCCTTGAGGCTGATCTGGTAAAGCCAACTCACTGGTGGTGCATCCTGCTCTAAAGAAAACAGCTTGTCAGTGTTTATGAAAAGGATAGTGATGGAGAATGGGCCCAGAAAGATGCTGAGGATGCCCAGGTAAGGGGGTCCAGCCCTAAATGTTGCCTGTGGCCTGATGCCTGTCTCAGGCATGTAATGGATAGGCACGCCAGGCTGGGCAGAGAAGCAGTTTCTGTTGTTGCACTAGCATCATTTCAACCATGACAGAGTCCATTAGGAGTCAATTACCAACTATAGCCAGGAAATGTTAAGAAAAAAATTGCATTTTAACTAAGAATTTGAATCGGGAGCTGCATCAGCATCCTTTCAACAAAGGAAAATCATTTACCAAAGAGTCAATTGAGGTTGAAGCGTTTACAGCATGTACAGGCACGCAAGGCAAAAGAATCCATTTAATTGCTTATGCACTGAGTGCAGTCAGAGTTGGCTCAGCTGAGCCAGAGATCCTGGTTTACCCTCAGCCCTTTTATCAAGGTGTTCAGCAACAGGCTTGGAAGGGAAAAGTTTGGGGTGTCTGAGATGCAGCCTTCCTGCACAGGAAGCAGAGAGGACATTTTTTATTTCCCCAGAAAATTTGGGAGATTTGGGATGTCTCTTCCTTTTGGAAAGACATGCAACTGAGCCTGTGTTTTGTAGAGATTGTGGCCACTCGTAAACTGAATCATGGGTATTACTGGCCTTTATAGGGGCACCAACACCATTCAGGCGAAGGGCCATGCAGATAGCCCCAATGTATCAACATGTTGCCATTCTGGTGACTTGATCCTGCATGTGGGGGATTTTGAGAATGGTGAAGGGGAGATATTGCTTCAGTACAGCATTGTGGGCAATAAAATTCCATGGATTGGAAAAAGTGAACACCCTAACTAGTGTTTTGACAGGTATGTTCCTAGTAGCTCTCTCTCCCTTGCTCTTTTTCCCAGTTTCATTAGTGGTTTAATCATTTAAAAGCATGCTCACTATGTCCTTTGCTCAGCAGCACAGTTTTCTAAGGGATTGCATTTTTTTTCTCCATTTGATTCCAGTGCTACTGGATGCTCTGCTTTCTCACAGGAACAGCATTAGACATCTTGCCTTTCTATATCGCTATGCTTAAAATGTGAAGTGAGGAAGAAAGAAAACTGTCTAATGAATGGACAAATGACAAAATGTGTATAAATAGCAGGCCTCCCTGGAGGGGAGCAGTCCTTAGGATCTGCACGTCCTCGTTAGTGGGCTCGTATCTGGGCAGATCAGAGGCTTCTCAGCTCATTCCTTAGAGGGCTTTCAGAGGAAAGCACAGATTTAGGGAAGTATTGGGCTGTTTTGATCACTGAACTGGGCCCGAGTTAGAGAAGGGCAATTCTGTGCAAATATGCGTATGCTAGGATTAAGGCCTATGCTTGTGTGGATCAGTGCAAGGATCTGTGGAGAGCAGTGCATTTAAAAACAAAAAGAAGAAGAGGAAGACAATAAAAGGCTTGAGCTCTCCAAAGATACTTGAACTAGAGTATTTTTCTCAGTGGGGTTGTTTGGGCTTTTCCTCTTTTTGTCAGCTCTTGACATGAGGCCATGGCAGGTGGTTCTCTGTCACAGGAAACAGTTTCCCCTTCGTACAGTGTCTGTATCAAATCTTGTGTTTCCTCCATTAACACATCCTGTTTCGATGTCTTTCAGGCTGTTCCTGAGACTGCTGGCATCAAGTTTCCTGACTTCAAATCTGCAGGTGTCACGCTGCGGAGCCAGAGGGTAGGCTGTTCTCCTGGGCCCTTGGGACCTCTGTTAATATCTTTATCTGCCTGTCTGTCTCCTTGTCCATTCGCCTTTTATAGTTAAATGTCAAGATCTTGCCTCTAAAATAAGAAAGGAATTCCATAAATGTGGAGACTCAGAAGCCGGGAATGTTGGCTCTGTGAAAGCCAGCTCATCGCCTTGCACGGTGGCACCTGGACCTGCAGATGTTTGTTATTCTTGTGCCCACTATGCTGCTAGACAGACATGACAGGCCCAAGTAGAGCTGTCTAGGTCAAACAGAGCTTGCAGCTGAATGTAATAGGCCTCCTAGAGCTTGTGTGTTAATAGATCAGAAGGTGCCTTTAAGAACTGGATGTTCAGGTTGTGACTTGAAAAAGAGGCAGAGATAAATGCATACAATTTTGAGCCTTCATCTTTCCATTATCTAACTTCAGAAAATATTTTGGGGGAAAAGTCCCCACGCTCTCTTTTTCCCTTTATTCTTTCCATCATACATACGCCTCTGAGAAATGAACTTTCTTGCTGTTTTATCTGCAAGGCTTGAGGTCTGTCTCTTAGCGACAGGTTTTGGGATACTGAGTCAGTTAAACCTGCCTGCCTGGCTGAATGTTTTCAGAGGGGCTTTGATAGTAAAATCCTGTTTGCCCAGTACAAATGCTTTTTTTTTTTTTTTTTTTTTTTCTGTGGCCAGATAAAGTAACCCTTAGTTGCTTTATCACAGCAATGGTGGATGAGTAGGTTTCTTGCCACGCAACCTCATTCGTCAAACTAATTTTCGAGATCATTTTTTATTTATTTTTTATAATTGGGATGTTCTTTTGATGTCAGAATAGTTTCAGATCTTGTTGGGAATGCTCCGGGCCTGTTGTGTGGTGGGTTGACATAGGTGCTTGTACATCCGAGGCAGAACGCCTCAGCAAGCTGGGGCCCCCTGCATTGAGCAAGTACAACCATGGGCAGCTTACCTGTGTGAGGAAGGGGTTACAGCCCTGAGGAGGCAAAGTGCTGGGCAGGCCTGCAGTGAATGCCTTGAGATTTACGGAGACATGGCAGATGTGCTCTCCAGCACCAAGATAAATAGAGTAATTTATGGAGATTGATTTGGTTTGGAAACCAGTAAGTGATGGTTGAACTTTCCTATTTTTCCCTCCCCTGACAGAGAAGCTGAGCAATAACCTGTCAGAGATGGAACCATGTGGCAAAGGCAGCAGCCTCTTTGCCTGCCACACAGGCTAATTCAGCTTCCAGCCTTTGCAGAAAATGGTGCTATCTGCTTCTCCCTGTCTCTTTTTAATGCTTATGAAATGGAGCAGTAAGCTTGGAGGGTAGGGCAATTCGAATCATCAGCTTTCAGCCTGCAGGATCCAAGCTACTGAGATGACTTAGAGCTGCTTCCTGAAACTTTTAAGGAGATCAGCATTGTTAATTGGAAATGCTAGTGATCTGCAGGTTACAAAAGGTAATCTGATCTAGAAGAGAGAACTGTGCTTTATTGGTTGGGAGTCCATTTTAGCAAACTGAATTCACTTGTGGCCTTTAGTCATCCAGCTTCCTTTTTCAAGTCTTTCCTGTTAAAAAGGGAGCTAACAGACTCCTTTGCTTCACATATGGGTGATGGGGAGAGTTAATTATGTGAAGTCAGTAAAAACCTTTTGAATTGGTGAGAGATGCTGAAGTGCTAAGTAGTATAAGGTAGAATTAACAATCTGCTAATCTGAGTATTTTACTTCTGTGATTTACGTGGCAAATCTTCCACACATGAATGATATGGAATTGATAAGGGGTAGGAGCTGGCTGGGGCTGGGTGAGAAATTGGTGTGATGTGCTGGAAACTCCTGTATTCTGGCAACATTCAACGTGAGATGTCTTGCCCTGAGCACATTGGAAAATGATTTCTAAAGGCTTGTGACATCCTGCAGTAAGTTCTTTTGCCTGAGGACCTAAAGGGTTCCTCACCTAAAGGCTTCTATTGTCCTCTTTTATTTTGTACTTTACTACCGTGCTTTACGCCTTGGTAGTTAGGTGAAGCTAGATTTTGCACTGAGATCAGGGATTCAACCTCTGTCATGTGTGAAAAATGTACCATATCATCCCCAGAATGACAGTACTTACTCTTTGATTAGAGGGATTCTTTCCTTTTTTTCTAAGGATTTACATTTAGTCTGTTCACTTGAGTTAAAATTAATTTACAGAATTAGTCGTTGAAGAAAATTAGCAGTCTGTATTCTATTTAATTCGCTCCCAGTAGTTTT
Source organism: Tinamus guttatus (assembly GCF_059628265.1). Taxonomy (NCBI): domain Eukaryota; kingdom Metazoa; phylum Chordata; class Aves; order Tinamiformes; family Tinamidae; genus Tinamus; species Tinamus guttatus. The sequence continues at coordinate 6,203,436 of NW_028288776.1, forward strand.
CATGACAATAGCCCAGGCTTTCCAGTTCCCTGTAGCTAACTTACAGAAATCTTATGCAGAGGGTGAATATGAAGAGTGTTGCTTTTTTTTTTTTTTTTTTTTCCCTAGAATTAATGGTCACTTACAGCCATTATTCTTCATAACCGAAAGTTTCTCCTTCAGCAGATGCTGAAGAATAATCTTCTGCAGTGAATTCCACATGCTGCCTTCTTTCACAATGGGTTCTGTCTCCTATTGTTCTCCATCAGGCCGTGGCCACAGGCAAAGAAGGCCCCAACCCCCGTGCCCTTGCTCTGCATGGGATTTCCCCTCTGCCTCCAGACTGCACAGGCTCCAAGTTTTCCCTAATGGCAATGGGAAGCTCCCCATTATGAGAGGCTTCCTCGTAATTCAAGGCAGTGTGTTATTGCCTTGGTGCCACTGAGGACAGCAGCCACTAACAGACGTTTTAGAAGGAAGAAAACCTTTTATGAGTTTCTGGAAAAGGAATTTTGCACTCTTGCCTTTGCTGTTAGTAAAACTGTATTATTTTCATAATACAGTCAGAACGATGTTATTAATCCCAAGTGTTACTTCTAGAAAACTTCCTGTTGTACCAGATCTGCTCAGCTGAGGTGGCAGAAAGCCAAAGAGCCAGAGGAAGTGAGAGATAAGTAGGGAATTTGTAGAGGGAAAGAAGAGGAAGAAAGCATGGGGCTACAAGGAAAACTTTGCTAAGGATGGATATGATGAAGGGAGAGAAAATTAGAGCTGTTAAAGTTGAAGCTTTTCCATAACCCAGACAAACTGGCAATACTACACGTTTGTGATCTAGGCTTGGTGTTGCTGAGCTTGTTTTGTACTCACTGCAGTGTTTCTATGCCATGTCATGTTTAGTTTTCTTTTAAGTGTAACTAACTCTGTCATTGACTTTATTACGTTCAGAGTGCTTGGACTAGGATACTTAAAATCTTGTCTGTGTATTTTATCTTAAAGTGCTCATCTGTCTCTCAGCCTTATCTGTGAATATTAAGTTACGATTATGTTAGTGCTGCAGCAGTGCTTTTAAAAATGATGGTGGATGGAGAAGGTGGGCAGTTGTCCCAATTCCTGCATGTCTGAGGTATGAGTGAGTGTCCTTGCTTTGTTGTTATGGGTTTTGTGGCAAAGGAACTGGAAGAAGATCAACTGAATGATGTCTCCCTGGGTAACAAAACTGCGAGCGGAGGAGTTTGCCGAGATCCCAGATCCATAGGATGTGCTGAGGGGATGTTCCTGCTCTGTCCACAGCCAGCCCCCTCCCACCAGAAAAGGCTTCCAGCCAGCACCTGGCTGTCTACTAGCCAGGGCCCTGCAGAGCAATTACCAGTCAGAGCAAGGAAAGGAAGGAAAACTTTAAGTACAGCTTTAACACCCATTGATTCAAATATTCACCTTGACCAGCTTTTAAATATTTACTAGCCAGCAGAGCATTTTTTTAGCACTGATTAATGAGTTAGAATTTGCTGTGGTTGGGAGGGGAGAGTGTGTGGATGTGTGTGACTTTTTTTTTTTTTTTTTTTTTAAATCTTGAAGCCAAGTGCTTCCTGCAAGCTCCAAGATGAATGACACCCCTAGTGAAGGATGGGGTTGTGTGTATGTGTTTAGACATGTTTATTCTTTATATTTGAGCTGACCTGCAATTAAATGGCCAGCCACACTGCCTGTTTATTCTGCATCGGAGGCTCTTGGCTCTGTGCCTTTCCTGTCATTAATGCAAATCCAGACCTCATCAACTGTGAACATGTGAAACATCTGTCTGTCCTCCTGTGATCAATAGCGTCCCTTCAGAGCATTGGAAACAGTTATGTAAAACACCAGTTATTTTTATTTGGATTTGATGAATTTTATTACTTGGAGCAATTAATTTATTTGTTTTGTATTGACTGCACTCCAAGGCGTCTTGGTAAGATAATCTGATGGTGATCAGCACACTCTTACTAGGTAGAAAGCTTGTGCTTCCAGGTCTGAATCTCCCATGGGTTAGCTAGCTGAAATGTGCTTGTTGCTTCTGTTAGCAGTTTTCAGAGTGAAGTTGTAAATTTTGCACCCTACAAGAGAAGGGGAGAGAGCAATTTTCCTGGGATCCTGACAGAGCTTGTGACAAAGGTGTGGAGGGAGGGTAGGATCCTCATTTCTGGGAACAGAAGTTATGAACGAGTGGTGCAGACTGGATTAAATTCATGTTCTGACATTGCCATCTATTTCTTATGTGAGATTTCTTTAGGGTTAAGTGAATTAAGGTGTATTTTCGGATCAAAAGTGTGTCTGCAAAAGATCTAGTGAGATGGAAACAGTGTTATGTTTATTTTAAAGAGGACAATAAGGATACAAAATGCTGAATGAACTAGAGAAGGGTAATCGACCCTTCTCTTCCTCTGTTCTCCTTGTTAATATTAACTGCCCCTCATTTTAATTAAGTTGCTATAAGGAAGTGTTTCTGTCCCCTTCTCTGAGGAGCTCTTTGCTATGGTGGAGTATCCAGAGCTTCATTCTTGATGGTCCACTAGTCCTTGATTGATTTGAGAGGCCTTCGCTCAGTCACCTCCATCTGCCTGTAATGATGCAGTCTTTCATGTCCTTCTTCAGATAATCAGATTATCTGAATTCATGACTAGCATCTTAGGTGTTATTTCTTAAATTCTTTCATTATCTTAGTCAATATCATGATCAGAGTGTAATTAATGACTTTGTTTTGAATTTTTGTCACCGTTGTGTGAGTGTAGTTTCAGTTAAATCATTGAAGGAAAAAGTCTTTTTCCCTCTAACTTCTTGGGTTTGTGTCTGATTTGGAAGTTTACACGATGTTTCATGGTGACGGTTCCCCTCCTCAGGCGTTCCTTGGAGCACTCCCAAAAGCCAAGCATGATCTTTGTGTTCCCGATTTGTTTCAATTAGATACAACCTGGAGCCTGCAGCTGTTTCAGTGTCTTGCAGTTACCTCCACAGGTCTGAGCTTGGTTCGACATCTGCAGCAAGAGGCAGTTTTAGGATTACCTAGGAATCAAAAGATCTCTTAAATCAAAGTACTGCGGTGTCACACTGGTAATGTGCTTTTACTAGGTGGTATTCTCTTTTAAAAATGTTCCCTGCACGTTTTTCTCCTACAACACACATTTCACTGTTTGTTTCTCTACGCAGATATTTTCCGTAGTCTTTTTTATGTTTGTGTTACCAGAGTTGCACTGTATTTACTTAAAACAAAGAGTATTTCAGAGAAAATAGCTGCCGTGCGCCAGTTCTGACATTTATGATTGCTCCGCTTGCCAGAAGATGACTGTCTTTAGACAGCAGGCAGTCCTGGCTAGGTGTGAGTTCTCCTGCCCTTCTCTCATGTCTTGTTTCTTGTCACAGCCTGTGTGTCAGATTAGGAGAAAGTGACTCTCTCTCCAGGTCAGCAGTTGTTGCTCATGCAGCTCCCAAGTCATCCTTGTTTTAGGCCACTTGTCCTGGGTTAAAGCAATCTGTACCCCTTTCCTGGGGGTGAATGTGGGAGAGCAGAAAACCTTGAAGATTTTGTTACCTGCAAGGGTGAAAATCCATCATGCTGAGGCACTGACACTCCATGGCCTTTGATTCCTTTAGAAAGTTTCCCTCAACTTTAGCCCCTGAACTGGTGCTGCGGGTGCATTAATGTGTATAGGATCAAGGGGCTGCTACTCTGAAACATAAGATTGAGTTTGTGCTTCCCTGGGATTTACTGGTCCCCCTCATCGTTGACTAAACTTTTGCCAGGTATGTTCCTCTAGTGGTAAGTCTGGCTTAACTTATGTGGAGAATATTACTAATGCAAAGTTCATATTTTTACACCAATGATTTGGGTATGTGTTAGATGTGTCTAACTTTAGTTCAAAAAAATCTGAAATATTTATGTAAGATAATAACAGAAATATTTTCTTCTTAAAGTATTGTTTTAGTTAGCACTAAGCCACGTTGGTAGAGCAAGCTGATGGTCATGTGCCCTCCTAAAGTGATCACTGTGTGTTTAATCTGTTACACAGCAGAGTGGAGGTAGCATGGAAGTCTGCTTAACCATGTTTTTATTTTTAACTGTTTTAAATCTTAGTCTAAGGCTGTAAGCTGGGGCTGGGGAAAGCATGTACATGCATTGAGGCAGAGAATGCCCAAGCAATTTCTAACTAACTTTTCCAAGTTTTCCATATGTCCGTTGCAATTACACATCCACTTTTCATTTTAGCACTTGAGTTCTGAGCAGTTAAGCATTTAAAAATTGGAGAAATAAGCACTTTTATATTGAAAAAGTAATGGTCTGCCCAACTCTGCAGAGGTTAGGGAAAATTGAACTTCTCTACTTTTTTAACTCCAGAGTTTTCAGGCTAACATACTTACTGTGGCTCTTTCCTTCCCTGAGTCTTACAACTGCAGAAGGATCTCTGCTCCTGCAGAGCAGAGCCATGCAGACAGGGAAAGGTTGACCACCTTTCTCTATTTTAAGCCAGACAGTGTAAAAAACATTATTCACTTGAAACTTTATTGCTCCCTCCTCCTCCTCCTGGAAGCCCTCTAGGCAATTCAGGATTCTTAAGGACATCCATGAAGAAGGTGCCTATTGAGAAACTTTCATGAATTGCTGCTGAATTCATGAAGAAAGTGTTTTCATTGTCAGTAAGCTGTGTTCTAATGCTGAATAGCACTACTGGTTTATAGCTCTGCAGCTAAAGGTCAGAGGTATGGAGTTCTTGGGAATAATGGTTTTAGGGTAGTCACATTGTTTAGGGTTAGGGAAAGGTGACTTTGAGGGAAAGAGTGTCTCCAAATGGAATCAAAGGGAGTGAAGTGCGGGGTCAGGGAGCGTGAATATGGCTGAATAACTGTTGATTAATCATTTAGAGAGATTGTATTTTGATGAGAACCCAAACAAGAGGCTTCAGCGCCAAAGTGGAATCTTTGGAAAGTCGTGAGTATGAAAATGGAGCTTTTATGAGCAAAGTTGTAAACTGAGAACAGATAATTTAACATTCCACATGTGATTGTATCTACATGCTAACATAGCTGAATCTCTCCTCGCACATCCCACAAACCTGGCCCATTCCTAGTGCAGATCCAGTATCAATCTCTGCTTGTTGAACAGTGAAGGTCTAACGCATAATAGAGCACTGTGTTGCAAGCTCTGCTATTATTTAGACTTCATTTCTCTTCTGAAATACTCTAAATATATTTACCAGTAAGCTTAGAAGTATTATCATAAGTCAGTAAAACTGGATGACACACAAAGCCAAATGAATCGGGCGTGGGAGAGAAGGGGCATATTGTCAGTTTTTTCTTATCATGTTTGTTCATTTAGTGATTTTGGCAATTAGCAATTAATTTGCACTAGGTCTCCTAGTCATTAGTGTGAATTAGCAAGGTTTGCTGGCGGTTTGTCTGGACATAAGTAAAGGCACAGAAAATCCTGTGCCATCCAAAAGCTCAAGGGTACTCAGCTGTGAGACCCTCTGTGGAAATCCAAGCAGTCGGTGCTGATCCCCCTTCCCTCTTTTGCTACAATGAAGGTGAGGTGGATGCTCTGTTAATCTATTTAATCTGGGCAGCCCAGTTCCTGGTCAGTGCCCTTTTCTCCAGGGGAGAGCGGACTGTGAAAACACTCGTCAGACCAAGTGGTTTAATGTGCAGGCAGAGCTGGTGTTTCCCAGGATCAGGCAAAGCTCCTTCCGTCTCGGGAAGCCCTGGCACTGTGGCTTCATGATGTTGATTCACACGATTTTCTTAGCTCTTTATTTATTTTTCTCTTGATACACATACTTCATGTGTTTAATGCAGGTTGTTTATAGCAAGGACAAAGAATTGCAGTCCTTAAATCAAAAGCGACATTGGTGTAATTATAAGCACAAGCTGGTGTAGCAAAGAGGGCTATAGGGAGAGCTTGTCAAAGGAGAAGAGCATCCAAAATATAGTAACCTCAAAAATCCCAGCTAATCAGTTTTCTGACTAGAGCAATCTGTTTCCCAGGTATTATTATTATATGGGGACTTAAAAGATAATAAATAACAATAATAGTCTACTACGAGGAAGGAAAGAAAAGGGCAAATGCCATTCACCTGCGATGCTGTGGGTTTCTTGCTGGAGCTCTCTGAGGAACATAATTTTCCTCAGCCTCTGGAGGGCTCAGTCCATGACCATGCTGAGAAGGTGTAAGAACTGGGTGTTGTTTCCCTTAACATGAAGATTCAGTGTGCAAATATTGCACGTTGCAGCACACACTGCTCCATCTCAAGCCAGAGAGCTGCTCTCTGTGATCGGGACCTTGGTCCCTGCAGAATTCCTCCTTCCCTCTGAAATGAGGGTGGTGTTACAGCACTTCCAGCACATGCTTTTGGATAGGGCTTGAGCCCAAAAATGGGAGTGGGATTTGAGCTGCTGGTCTCAAGTTTAGGAGCTGAACGAGAGTCTGTGTGTGCACCAACATGTTCTGGTGAGCCTTCTGTAGGGGGGAACTGTGCTGTGGTTGATGATATCCTGCCAGGGTTTCGAAGAGGTAACTCAGCTTTTGCAAAAGAGCATCCACCTAAAATGTGCAAGCAAAGCAGGGCTTGCTGAAATAAGCCTGAGCTTATCTGAATCATACCAGGCACCAAGACTTTGCCCCGCAACAAGGCAGCCCAGCTAACGGACCCTAACTAACAGATTATCAGCAGCCTTTGAGTAATAGACTGCTCATTTAGTTTTAATACATTTTGCATAGAGAGCAATCAGCCTTCATCAGTCTTGGAGATGAATTGGCTTAGCCAGCTAAATTCTAAAGATATTAGTCTGACAGTAGCCACATAAATCATAACATTTTCTTAATGATGGTAAAATTAAAATATACTCTTGCTTTGAGAAACCAATGAAGCCTTCCTATTTGCAGGCCAGATCCTCCCGCCTGAATTAAAAAGAAGCTTAATTGATGTGTTCTTAAACTAAGCAAACAGCCCTACTCCTTCAGAGCGTTTCTGGTTTTTCTTTCTTTGTAGTTAGATTAATTTGTCCTGCTTGTCTCTGCCCTGTCCTCCAGTCTAGAGAGGAGCATCAGTGAAGACCTTTGCTCTGTGTTCATGTGCTGACCACACTCCTATCGAACAAGAGCAGGACACAATATTGCAGCTGAAGGCTTTACCAGAGCGATCATTTGTGCTGCTGCTGGTTTCTGGAGTGCTGAAGGCCTCCTAAGGGGAAAGACGGTGTTATTCCTGTAACCACCAAGCTGAGATATTGTTGCCAGGTTAGATGGCGTTAGTCCTCCCTACCTGTCCACCTGGCCTAACAGAGCATGATCTCTTCTAGTTTCTTGTCCTTTGATCCTGAAGTCCAGTGTGATTTTCCTAGCTGGTGCTTGGCAGAAAGGGATCCTGTCTTTAGCGGGAAAGACTGTGATGTATTTAGGTGCTGGAGAAAGGGTGAACACAGATTCTAAGGAGCTCAAGTAATCGTGGAAGTGTTGTCTGTGTGGAGGCCTTCAGTGAGGAGCTGTGACCCCATGATGATGGGCTCCTTTTTTTTTTTTTTTTTTTTTTTTTCCTCCCCTAAAAGTTAAGGCTAGCACAGCCCGACCAGATCAGCTTGCACATCTCCTGACTAAGGCACCACTGCACGTGGTCCAATCTGCGTGTTCTGCAGGGCTTCTTGTAGTGGGGTGAACTAATTCTGTGGACCGACGCTTGTTCTCAGGACTATCTTCCTGATGCTGTAGTCTCACCATTCCAGCTCTTGCTAAGCTGTGCTCAGTGCCACTTTTCCTGAGCGCCTGTGCTGCAGAGCTGCTACTATGGGAGCCTATTCAGCATGCTGCTACTCAGGTTAAGCCTCTAGTCCAAAGGCTTGACTGAAATCCAAGTACCTGATACCTCTGGCAGCCTTTCCTCTGCTAAAACAATCATTTTGTAGTCAAGTGTAAAGATTCAGGCTCTGAACTATGAAATTCATTGCTGTGCAGAAGCCTCAGCACTCCATGAAGACCCCCAGGGAATAAAGAGGACAGAGGTGGCCTCTTTGCACAAGGACAAGTTTTCTTCTCTTTCCCCACTGCTCCTGTGCAAAGAACAGCAGCTCTCACTGCTCTCTGTTTGCATCCTCTGTTGGTTTGATTTCTTATGGATCCTTCCTTGGTAGCCCTCGAGGTCTCTGCTAGTCTCTTTATTGTGCTGGTAATATCTAGTGAAAGGACCAGGTGCTTTAGAGAGTGCTGTGAAGGGCCTGATCCCGGGGTGCTCTGTAGCACCTCTACCCCAGTTCTTGGCTGGGGAGGGTGGGTGGTTGTTGTCATCTCTGTGTGGCAGGAGAATAAAAACATAGTTCTGCCTGCAGGTCTTTGCCAGCCCAGAGGAGCAGCTCATGGGTTCACTCAGCAAAGGCTGGGGTCACTGCTAGGTGCTGGGTTAGTGACAGCTGCAGGTTGCTCTTCCCTGCTGGCTACATAAAGCTGCTGTGCAGCTTCCTAGGTTCTCCATAGGGATGGAGCTCCCCGGGTGAGAGGTGGGCTCACCTCCCCAGGGTCCGGTGTGGACGTGTGGGGTGAGGCTTTTGCTGCTGTGTTGTGAATCATCTCTGCTAGCCTGTCTGCCCTCCCTGCTGAGGAAGGGAAGGGGAAAGCGCTCTCCTTCCTTCCTGGATGTACCTGCCGGGCTCGGAAACCCCTTCTCCCTGCCATATTGTGCCAGCTGCACTTGTGCTGCTCGTAAGCTAATAAATGCTTGGTCTGAGCAGCCAGCTCTCCTGCTAGAGCCCAAATGAATGCAGAGGAAGGACCCCGCTAAGTGTATGCATTCTTCCCCTCCTGGCCAGCCCCGATTCCCTTTCATAGCTCACATCTGATGCTTCCTCTCTCACCTAGCCCCTTCGCTCCGATGTAAATGTGTGTTCACACTTCCGCCAGTCAGTAACTGTGCTCTCTCTGTCTCTCGCCTTTGTTATAAAGCCTGCTCTGTAAATGAATCCCACAGGTCTGGGGCTCAGCGGGGACAAGGAGAAGTGAGTCTGTTAGCGCATGAGTCTAATCAGGCCGGCTCAAGCGAATAAAGTAGGGCAGCGTTGCACATTAGCCACTGTGTAAATGAGCCCTTTGATGGGCTGGGCACCGCGGGAGAGGGTTTGAAGCCAAGAAGAACTTTTGTTGTTAATTCAGTGGCACATGGAAACTGTGAAACAGCGTGTCTTGCACACACACGAGAGAGAAAATAAAAGCCCTCACGACCGGGCTTTTCAATGCCTGCCCTCGGACCCAGTCTGAAAACTTTCAGCCCCTGTCTCCCTCTCTTACCACTTGATTTTTTTCCTTTCTCTCCCTTTCTTTTTTTGTTCCCCCTGCACTATAAAAAGAAAAGCTCTCTTGCCTTTTGAACTAGACGGCTGTGAGTGAGGGCTATCTCTGAGCTGTGTGGCTCTGTTACCTTTGTGTTCCAGATGAAACTGCCAAGCTCGGTGGGACAGAAGAAGATTAAAGCCCTGGAGCAGATGCTGATGGAACTCGGAGTAGGTGAGTAAAGGGGGCACGCGAGAGAGAAAGAGACACACAGAGCTAGCCTTTGTTCTCGAGATGGGCTATTTTTTTCCCCTAGTAATACAGCAAGTTTCTTGAATAACAGTATGTGAATGGTTTTTAAAATATTTTATGTGTTTAAAAAAAAAAAAAAGAGAGAAAGAAGAAGAGAGAGGGTAAAAGCCAGAACAAGATGCACAGGGTTTTTTTCCTCCCAGTAGAAAAATGCTTTAAAAGAGCCTTTGTTTCTCTCTTGTTTGGGCCTTTTTAACCATCAAGAGAGGCAGCACAGTATTAGGAAGGCAAATCTCAGCCTTGCCAGGAGAGGTACTTCTGAGCGTGTTAGTGACCATGGCACGTGCATTGTTCAGGGCTGCCCTGTCTTGCTTTCAAGCTTCATTTCTTCTTAATTTACTGCTCACGGTGGCAAGTCCAAAATGTGCCTGGGACTGTTCATCCCCCCTTTGTGTGTTGCATGCTGTGTGAAAATCTGGAGCATCTCTGCTGAAAGGCAAGTAAACACACATCCCTCACTCTTGAACTCCGGAGTCTTAGCAGGAGGAAGAAGGGCTCACTTACCACGTGCAGTACCTGCTTCCAGCGAGCGGGGACGGAGAGCAGCCCCTGGCCAGGGGTTGCCCTCTCTGCTGTGGGTACCCTTGGCAGGTACTGCATGCCCCAGCGTGCGGTGCCCCTTGATTAGACACCTAATGACTCCTTTCCTCCCCTTTAGTGCAGGGGCAATTAAAAATAAATCTTTATTGTTGATTTAGAGGTGATTACTGAGCCTGCTTCCAGAACTAATTTCTGTTAATTGTTGTTAATTTGGGGGCCAAATGGTCTGGCATGATGCGATGCTTCAGAGGTTTTTGTGCAGGTCGGAAGAGCTCCTTGTGGCAGGTGAAAGCAGCTAAACCAAGGGGGTTTCCTCTCTCTCTCTTAGGGACTGTGTAGTCCAGGATTGAAAATAGATAAGAGATTAGATGGAGGGAGGCTAATTAGGTTATAAATGTATCTAGTGAAATGGCAGAACTGATGCTGAAGGAGTGCCAGTGGAGCTTACCAGGGAAGCCTTGGGAAGGATCTGGTCGCTCTGCTAGGGCTTGTTTTCCATGAGGGCAGGGAGGGGTTCCTGGCTCCGCACTCCTGCCTGACAGAAGGAGCTTGGGAGCTTCGTGTTGCCCCAGCTCTGCTGTGTCTTGGAGTCCAGAAAGGCGCCTTGGCTCTGCGTGGATGAACACACAGTGCGGGCAGGAAGGGGCCCTGCCAACAGGGCATGGCTGTTGGGTCAAACACAGAGCTTCATCCTTCTTCTCCCGGCACGTGCAGCTCTTCCTGGTGCTGTGTGTGTGTGATGGACCGCAGCAGGCTGCAGGGCTTGGAGGTGCTACAGCCAGCTCAGGTCTGCATTAACGTGTGTAACGCAGCACGGAGCAGTGTTCTGCTTCTGCCCTGCTTTGGGAGGAGGGACGAGGGAGGTGAGGGTGCCAAGGGTGCTCAGCCCCGTGTTGGTGGAAGCACAGGGGACAGCAGGAGGTTTTATGTCCCCTGTAGCAAACTGTGAGGACCTGCTCCAGAGACTGAGTCACTTCATATGACCCATCTGGAAACAAAGGCCTCCTGCTCCCATGTGGGTCCTCTATATCCTTCACTTGCTCTGAGTGCTGGATCCAGCAGGTTCATCTTTAGCCTTAGTCCTTGGAGCTAAGGAAGCTCTTCCAGGTCTCCAACCCCTAGGGATTCTGCTTGCTGATGAACCATGCAGTGGGCTCCTGGCCTATCTTTATGGAAGTGAACTGGGTAGCTGGGACTTTTTCAGGGATATGTTGTCCTCGGGCGGCAACTGTGTGCGTTTAACAGGACCTCTTTCCTCCCTAGATCTCAACCCCATGCCCACGGAGGAGATTGTGCAGATGTTCAACGAGCTGCGGAGCGACCTGGTGCTGTTGTACGAGCTCAAGCAGGCCTTTGCCAACTGTGAATATGAGCTGCAGATGCTACGGCACCGATACGAGGCCCTGGCCAAAGCTGGCAGCGTTGGCCCTCTGGGTGTGGAGGGCAGCCACCCTGATGGCCAGGCAGGGCTCGGCATGGAGGAGAGCAAGGGGGATTCCAAGGACCAGATCATTGATGTAGTAGGAGCACCACTGACCCCCAACTCGGTGAGAAGGAAGGTTGCGGGGGCAGAACAGGGCGCGCTCAGGTCTCCGACACAGCTGCCCTGATGAGCGCTGGGGACGCTGCCCTGCTGTCCCTCCAGGCGCCCGGGGGAGCCCAGCACGTCTGTCCCCTCGCCCCCGTGCCGCTCTCCGGGCACGGCTCCTGCTGGACACTTGGTGCTATCGGCGGGGTCGGCAGGGCTTCCTACATCCCGCATGCAGACGGATGGCTTGCTGGAGTGCCGCCACAGACCAAAGCAGGGGCCCTGGCTGCTGCAGGCTGGCCGCAGGCCGGGGCAGTGATGCCAGCGCAGCCGCAGGCCTCGGCGCTTCCCTCCAGGACACAGCTCCGTGCGGGCTGCTCAGCAGAGGGAGGCGAGCAGGAAAAGTGCTCCTGAGCTGACGCGCCAGGGCCTGCTCGAGTTCCTGGAGTCAAACAGTAGCCCTAGCTGAGGTAGGGGGCTTGGGAAGGAGAGGGATTTGAAAGAGCCCAGGGGCTGCTTCTACAGCACTCTTCCTAAGAAAGGGAACCCGGACTCCAGGGTGCTGGGGGCCGCCTTCCCCGGCGTGTCCCGCGGCAGCACCTGGGCACGTCGCGTCCAGAGCTCTCCTGGCTGCCCACAGCGGGGTGGGCAGCCTGCCCCGTGCCCCTGCCTCGGCCTGGGCTCAGCCTCGCCGCCCCTCTGCACGCCCGGAGCCTCCCCTGCTCTGCCCCCGCGGCCGCCGCGCGCACCGGCGCTCCTCACGCGTGTCCTGTACCGCAGGATCTCGGAGCACCTCGTCTGTCCACGGCCGAGGTGACGTTAATCGGGACTTGAGTCATGTCCTGTTCAGTGGTGACAATACGGAGTCGAAAGGAAGCGTTTGCTGAGCCAGGTTCCTGGTTGCAAAGGTGTCTGCTGAGTGTGTTCACTGCCTTCCCCACCGCCCCTTCCCCAGCCTTGGGGCTCCTTCCCAGCACCCGCTCCCTGCCCTGACACGGGGCTGGGGGACGTGGCCGTGGTGGCTGCAGGAGGAGGGACCTCCCTGTGGTTCCTACATGTTCGTCCTCCGTGCCACCTCTTGGATTTGGGAACAAAGAGGTGGGCCCGGGCAGCAGGGAGAGGGTTAAAGTGACCTGGGCTCTGACATATTTGAAAGAAATATAATCAAGTTAATTCACTGCAAGGCAAATTCAGTACCTAAAGGGCCCCCATGTTAAATACAGCGCTGACCTTTACCGGCTGATTACACAAAGACGACACAATTAGATTAGTCCAAGACAAAAGGTCAAGCACATTCACACTGTGACCATTTTATGCTACCTTGAGAGGGGGGGAAAAAATTACATCCCGTCTGGAGGGGTATCTGGGAGAGGAGGGCAATGGGGCTGCCCCGCTCTGGCCCAGCCCTTTCCTGGCCACGTCGGTGTCTCAGCGCCCGCTCCCATGGCGCAGGGCAGGAAAGGGGCAGCCTGGACCCCGCCAGCACCTCCTGCTCCGGGGAGGAAGGACAGGCTGGAGATGGGCCGGGAAGGGGCTGGGGAAGGTGCTGCTGGGCGCGCACGGCTGTCCCCGTCCTGACGGCTCTGCCCAGCGCCGTGGGAGCAGGAGAAGGGGAACGGGGCAGGGACCATGGAGCAGCGCCGGGACGTGGGGCTGCCACGGCTGGTTCCTGTGGACGTGCGTGCGGTGCCCCAGCCCTTCAGCCTGTCCCCAGCCCTCGTCACGCGGGGTCGAGGGCAGCCTGGCTGCGGGACGTGCGGCCCGCGGGCGCTCCCGTGGGCCGTCCTTGCCCTTCGCTCTGCCGGGTTCACCCGGCCGCCCCAGCCTTGGGCTCCCCACTTGCAGCAGCTCCTTTGCCTCCGAGCTGCCAGGGGCCCTCGGGGAGCCGTTTAATCTCCCCGCCGCCGAGTTAAGTCGAGAATCGGGTTGGCGCCGAGCGCTGCCCATCCGTGTCCCTCCACGCGTTGTGTTAAGCTTGGATTAGTGCGGTCTCCAAACCAGCTGCTCCTCCGAAGCCAGGTTTGTTTCCCCGGGGGCACCTTGCTCCAGGTGTCGGAGGGACGGGGGGGCAACAGGCGCACGGGAGCCCCAACTGCCGGGCCCGGCCGTGGCAGCCGAGCTCCCCGTGGGACCCGGCCTTGCGGAACGAGGTGGCACCGGAGGCGCTGCTTGTGGCAGTGCCCTGGGTGTGGGACGGCCCCGTGAGCAGCGTTTCCGCAGCCCGGTCCTGGCCCTGGGAGTCCCTGCCGGCCTGGGCAGCGCCGGGCGCATCCCGAGATCCCAGGCTGGGAGCGGTGCCGGCGGGAAGGCCGGGAGCCCCCGCGCCCGCTGCCGCCGTCCGTCCGTCCCCGCGAGGGCCCCGGGCCGGCGCTGGCCGCTGAGCGGGGCCGGCTCCCCCGCGCGGCGCTGTGACCCCGCGAGGGACCCTGCACGGGGCCGCGGGAGGTGAAAGGTGAGACCAGCTCGGAACAAATTAGTTCCAAGCAGAAGTTCAGCCAGTTACTCCAGATTGGATCCTTTGATTTGTGCAACTCAGACTCCACTCAGTGATCTGTAATGAGTGACTCTCAGAAATCCTCACATTGCAGCACTTTGTTCCTGAGCTCACAAGTCAGCCCATTAATGGGTAAAGGAAAAGACCTTGAGTCTAAGAAGTCTCGGGTTCAGAGTCAGAATTATTTGACTTTTAAGCTTCCTTTATCTGAACTCCTGCTGACTTCTTGTTTTCTGAGCCTGTTTGAAAGCCAGAAGTTACATTGTTAAGATCAAACATTCTCTCTTTCCAGATGGAGTTACAATATCTGTCTTTTATATATATATATATTTTAATATATATATATAGTGTATATATACCAGGGTGTATATATATTCCTCTCTCTCTTTTTTTTAATCGTTCTTCCCATTAAAAGAAACTAGACTTGTAGGCTCTTGTAAATTATAATGTAAAACATTTTTTTTAACCAGACAGTTCCCAATTTTGCCCAAGGCAACTGGAATAGCTGCGCCACAGAAGGCAATAGGAAGGTGATTAATATGAATTTGTGACATATTTGAAAGATGGGTCTTTTGCCATATAAAGATTATCAAACACATGTGCTCTTCCCCATTAATTCCACAGCCTTCCCAGGAAGGCTCCAGCGCCCAGCTCCTTTGTTTCCAGGGTGGCTTTTTGTTTTTTTAAATGTACCTTTTGGTCCCCTTGATTACCATGTATTTGATTTTTATAGGGCATCTGTTCACACTGTTGTGTGCGCTCCCTGGCCCTTTTATTTCCCTATTAATCGGATCCTGGCGAGGCAGCCGTGCCAGCTCCTCTGACGAAATCCGTGTGTGTTGTATTTAACTTTAGCCGTGCAAATTCCACGCTGTGTTTGCCGTGTGCGCGGCCGGGGCGGGCAGGGGCTCACCCCCTCCCGCGCACACACACACGTACGTACGTACATACATGCATAGAGCTGCTCTCATGCAGCCCTACATACATACGTAGAGCTGCTCTCATGCACACAAACATACATACGTACATGCACACATGCATAGAGCTGCTCTCATGCAGCTCTACATCCATACGTAGAGCTGCTCTCATGCACACAAACATACGTACATGCACACATACATCGGGCTGCTCTCATGCAGCTCTACGTCCATACGTAGAGCTGCTCTCATGCACACAAACATACATACGTACATACACACATACATCGGGCTGCTCTCATGCAGCCCTACATCCATACGTAGAGCTGCTCTCATGCATACATAGAGCCACTCCTGTGCAGCCCTGCATACACACCTATGGATGTATGTACACTCTCATACATACATACGTAGAGCTGCTCTCGCACATACATACATGCATAGGGCCACTCACACATATATACATGCATGGGACTGCTCTCATGCAGTCCTACATACAGAGGGCCACTCTCACACATACATACGTAGAGCTGCTCTCATACATACATACAGACATGCATAGGGCCGCTCTCATGCAGCCCTACATACATACGTAGCTCTGCTCTCCTGCGGCCATACCTACGTACATACAGCCACTCTCATACAGCCGTACATAGAGCCGCTCTCGTGCAGCCCTACAGACACACATAGGGCTGCTCATGCATACGTACACATATACATAGAGCTGCTCTCATGCAACCGTACACACATACACCCGCTCTCATGTAGCTGTACATACACACATGCAGCCCAATATACACACACAGAGCCACTCTCATGCAGCCCTACATACATACATAGGGCCGCTCATGCATACGTGCATATATGCACATATAAATACCCAGAGTCCCTCTCATGCAGCCACACATACGTGCATACCTAGGCCGTGGCGGTGGCCGCAGCCTGTGCAGCGCCCAGCCCAGCGCATCGCTTTGCAGATGCAATGGCAGAGCCAGGGTTACGTTCCCTGCTTGGGCTGGGTGGCCCCATCTTTCCCCGGATGCCGAGTTCAGCCCTGCTGCCTTTTCCGTGTGTGGGGAGCGTCACCGGACCCCGCGGGCCGTGCTCAGCGTGGGCCCGTCGCCGCGTGCTGGAGGTTTTCAGCGGAGCCGTGAGGCTCCCTCAGGCGCCCGTTGCTCCGGGCTGCTCCGGGGCTGTTTCACAGCTGCTCCAGACTCCCCTGGAGGGCGGAGGTGCCGCCAGGGCTGCAGGCTCCGAGCACCCCAGCTGCAGCCGCCGTGCCGGGAGCTGCTCCGCGCCGGGGCCGCGCGCTCCAGGCCCTGCTCCTGGGGCTGCTGGGCCGCTGCAGAGCTCCGCGCCCGCCTCCTGACACCCTCCCGCGCTGCAGAGGCGGCTGTCCCCAGGCGGGACGTTGGCGCAGCCCCTGCCCGTGCTGGGTGGTGATGTCCCCACGAGGGCGCTGGCCCCGGTACCGCTCGTCGTGCAGGGCTCCAGCTCTGCGGCCCCGGCTCAGCGCCGCGCTCGCTGCCAGCACAGGCTGTGGGGCAGGCGGGCACGCTGGCTGCCGTTTTGTTGCGGTGTTATTTCTTTTTCTTAATATGCCAGATTTTGGTGCGCGTCCCTGTGGATACAGAACCCATCACTCGCACCTGAGCCCGCGTCCTTGTCAGCCCTGCAAGGCCCAGTGCGGGTGGGAGAGCAGGCGCCAGCGCCTGGGCCCCCCTGTCAGGGTGACCGCAGCGCCGGGCGCTCCAGACTCGCTCGGGCCCTTTCCCTCCACCCGGGGTGGCAGTGACTGCAGCCCCCGCGCCCTCCGGGGATGCTGCTGCCCTGCTCTGGGCTCCTGCACCTTGGGGTGCTCCCAGTGACGGGCACTCGGGCTCCCGGCGCTGCCTTCCCGGCGCGGGTGGCGATCGATGCGCCCTGACAACGTCCTCTGAGTCACATTCGCGCCTGCAGGAGTAAAGGGCAAAGGCCAAGTTCTTAGTTTTCATAGAAAACTAATTAGACAACTCCATCAAAAATAGGTCAATAAACCCAACGGGGCTGCATGGGGGGAGCCAGAAGAAGCCCCACGACCTGTGCTTGGAGCGAGCGGGCCGGGGCTGCCATTCCCGCAGGGAGCTGCCCACGTCCCCCTTGTCCCGTCACCCTGTCTCTGAGGGGCCCTGCCCTGGACACGGTGCCCCACGTCACCGCGAACCCTCCACGCGTGGTGCTGCGAGTCGGCCGCTTGCCGCAGCTCTGCTGGGGCTCCCTTTGCAGCCCCCAAAGCTGCTCTTCGCATGTAGCTGTGTGGGGCAGGCAGCTGTGCCGGGCGCTGCTCCCGCAGGCGGGGGCCCTGCAGGGCACCGTCGCGCTCCGGGACCCGCAGGGCTCCCCCGTCTCGGCCCCCCGCGCCTGCCCGCTGCCCTCCCGCCCCACAAGCACTCGCCACGCATGGGCACAGCCCGGGCTCCTTTACCCCCAAACTTTATTCATGTGGCACATTTACAGCAAGGATTGGAATAACTAGACAATGAAAATGCTGGGTTTGCATTATCGGTTGGTTTAACTGGAACACCACACACCATGCAGTCATGTACCGCCAAGTTCAGTGCCTGTATTGCCCTTCTGGCTGCCGTCACCGGCTTCGCTCCAGGCCATGCACGCACGGGCCCGGGGCTGCAGCCTCCCTGCAGGTCAGCGCCCGCACGAGGGCTCCATTCAGCAGGGCCCCGGGTGACACTGGGGGACACGCGCGCCCCCCCGGCCCGCCCCACGGCTGCCCCCCAGCCGGCCGGGAGCCCACCCAGCCGGCGGGGATGTGCTCGGCACCTCTCTCAGGCAACAAGCCAGCTGCTGCTGAGCGGCCGCGGGGCGGCGAGGGGCGCGCGGGCGGCCAGCGGGGCCGGACGCCTGGGCCCGCGCGCAGCCGCCCTGCTGGGGTAGCCGCGAGCGGGGGCGGCCGGTGCCCACGGCGCGACGGGTGCGAGGGGCCGGCCCGGCGGGGCCGGGCAGCCTCCCCGCAAGAGGCACGAGCGGACGGGCCGGGGCCGGGGCCGGGGCTCGGCGCGGACACGGGCACCTCCCTCCTCCCGCCGCCCGCTGGGCCCCGGCCCCGCTGAAGGGAGCCCTCCGGGGCCCCGCAGCCCGCGCGGGGGCTGCCGGGGCTCTGCAGCGGAGAATACAGGCACTTCACCTTGAACATAAAGAGACGGATCGCGTTTGTCACATACAGGAGTCAGAGAGGGGTTAGTGTTGATTCAAAAAGAGGGCAGGAAGGCGCTCGGGGAAAGGCCGGGGCTGGCGGGGAGGGTTCGGGGCCGTCTCGACACCGCTGCGGCGCCGGGGGCGCAGCCTGGGCACGCGCGGGGCTGCCGCAGCAGCCGTCGAGGCCTGAAAACATAAAACCGGAGAAAAGAAAGAGGAGGGGAAGGTGGGGACGGCCCATGCCGGGGGATGCTCTGGCTATGGGGCAGGAGAGGGAGGACGGGGTGGGACATGGAGGCGGGGATGGAAATCGGGGAGCCAAAGAAAAGAAACTACAAGTCTAAAATGTGGTGCAAGCGCCCTACGCGGCTGTCCGCTAGCATGGCATAATGTCCGGAGCAGCCCAGAGAGGGAGTCACATCAGGTCTACACAGATTTGCCTTCCCATATATACAACCTCTACTGGAGTTAACAGCTGAATTGAGATTTGTGTCGGTTCCTCTGGCCTCGGTTGCCGTTTGGATGCTAGAGCCCGTCCTCCCCGCCTCGCCGGCGCCGGGCGCATGCAGCCCTGCCTGGCCTGCCCTGGGGATCAAAAGGGTTTGGAGGTCTGCTTGAAGATGAAGCCTCTATGGGCCAGTGTCTTCATGATGTTGGCGATGTTCTTACAGTCGTCTGCGGAGAGAGCACAGAGGCGCCGGGTTAGAGCCCGCGTGGGGCGGCCGCGTGGGCGCAAGGGCCGTGCCCGGAGCCGCAGGGCCCCGCGAGCCGCCGCGCAGCCCGCACGGGACGGAGCCTCCGCACGGCACCGCGTGGATGCGGGCGGGAAGGCACCGAAAGAGGCTCCTGCCCGGGGCGGCCGGGCCCGCAGAGCCCTTCTCCGTCGCACAAGGGCCTTCCTCCCCTTCCCTCGTCCTCAGCGCGCCGAGGCCGCCCGCGGCGCCCGCTCTCTGCGCCGGCACCTGCGGCTGGTCCCGTCCCATCCGCCACGGCCGGCGCTGCGCACACGGCGGGCACTGCGGGGCGGCGAGCCGGGAGGGGGAAGGCGCTCGCTTGTGTTATTTACCTGGGACTAAACGCAGGCACCGTTTGCTAAAATAGAAGCCGGGCTTAAATTGATTCCTGGTGTCTATATTTCATGTTGAAAATTGGCTTGTAAATCCATGTTTTGATCTATGAGGGCCGTCTCCTTAAGAAAAAGCAAGAGTAAATGTGTAATTTCTCCCTTGACAGCACACGGCGCAGAGGCGATCCTTCTTCCCGCTCCCCTCCGTTTCGGGACAGCTCCACTCGTTCCGATTACCACTCTTTCTTCCTCGCCCCACGCCTTGATGTCTCCATTTCATTACCGCGCGCCCATTTATCAAGCTGTTACCGTAAGGGTGACTTTGCCCACTTGCGTGTGGCAGCGGGGCCCGGCGCGCGGGGAGCGGGCGCCCCGCGAGGGGGGCGCAGGGGGCCCCTCTCGCCGCGCGGCGGATGTGCCGGCGGGAGGAAGGCTGCATCATTACTGATGTGTAAATGATAAAGAAGCCTCCACATCCATCTCCCAACTGTAAATCCAGGGAGTGCTTTATAATCAAGCTACAGCGATAATAATGTGAAATTAGGTCTCTCTATCAACGGGAGGAGGCCTTTTAATCACGGCTTAAAGGGTGAAAACGCTGTTTATCATAATTGAACTGTATCCGGGCTAATTGTGGCCATATTTCACTGTCTAGGAGACAGCAGGCTGCCTGCTGGCAGCGCCGCGGGCCCCGCCGGCGGCAGCCCCCGGTGCCGCAGGTGCCGCGCGGGGACGGCCGCGCTCCGGGCACCCGCGTGTCCCCCGGTGCCACCCGCGCTGCCACAGAGCCCCCGGCGATGCCCGAGGTGGCAGGCGGCGCCGCGGGGACCCCCGTCCCTCCCTGGGGGCCAAAGCGGGAGGGGAGCCGGGCACGGGGTGCCCGGGCGCTCCTGCTGCCTCCAGCCGGGAAACCCTCCCCGGAAAGGCGGCTTCCACGGGACACGAAGGGAAGCGGCGGCTCCAACTGGCAGGAACCGAGGCCAGAGCGACCACGGGGCTGAGGATGCCCTTGTCCTGCGGCCAGGCCTGGCCTGGCGCCCAAAAGAAGCCAAGGCAGAGCAAAACCTGCCCGGTTTTGTGCCTGGCGCCCCGCGGAGCGGGGAGCCTGGCGGGAGCCCCGCGCCGGGGCCGGTGCGTGCAGGGAGCCGGGCGCTTCGCTACGAAACCTGCCTCGAGGTCGACCCCCTTCCTGCCGCCCGCCACAGCCTGGGGCCCAGAGCCGCCCTCGGGCCCTGCAACGTCCCCCGGGGCTGGCGGGGGCACCGGGGCCGCTGCTGCTCCCGCGGCGAACGGCAACCGCTGCGGAAAGGCCCGAGCGGGGGCGAGCGCCCTCCCGGCTGCCGCATCCGCCGGCACCGCCGAGCCGGCCGCCCCGACGCGCTCCAGCTCCTCCGGCCGCCCCGGCCCCGCGTGCCCACGGCGGGAGCTGGCCCCGCGGCCGCCCGCTGCCGTCCCGGCACGTCGGCCCCGCCGGAGCGAGCGCCGAGCGCTCGTCAGTCACTTAGGGAGACGGAGTCCAAATCAGCGCCAAGGTAAACACGCTTATTATAATTATCCATGTAAAAAAAAAATCAACAACAGCAGAACAACTTTCTAATATGCAATTACAGCCATCTATTGATTTTACAATGTAATCCGCTCCGATTGATTTAATAACACAATTATAGGCTGGCTCTCGGGATATTAGAGTGGGAGATTTTCATAAACTCCAAAGCAAAAAACTAAGCGGCTTTTAAAACAACACAGTCAGATGGCCGTTTGGGGAATTATTAGCAATATGAAATCCTCTAAATCTGGCCGTCGTTACCTTGTGAAAGGAATTTCTATTACCAAAATGGCAATTGACAACCTAAAAGAGCGCGGACGGGATTGCCTTCCTGCTCTTTCCGTGCTTAACCCACGAGCGCGGTGCTCGGGATGCACCGGCGCCACCGCGCCGGGGGCACGGGCCCTGCCGGCCCCACACGCGCCGGGGGCCGCGGTCCCCCCGGCAGCCCCTGGCCCAGGCGCCCGGGACCGTCCGCGTCGTCCCCAGCTCCGGCCCCACGAGGGGCTCCCCAAGGAAGCGCCACGTGCCGCGGCGGGGGACGATGGCACCGCGGTGGCGTCCCCGGCGCCCGGGCCGGCGCCGTGCGCTGCGCGCGGCCCCGCGCTCCCTGGTGCTCGCTCCCTCTATGTATTCCCGACTTTATGGGCACATTTTTCTTGTCAAGCTGACAGGGTTGCTAAGTGGATTTCTCCCTGATATGCGGACGGATTATCACATTACTCCAATGTCCTACACAAACATATTACTTTATATTCAATAGCCCCTAATGAATATAAACTGCCGCCTCTTTTTTTGGGGTGGGGGTAATCTATAGATTTTTAATGAGGGCGCTATTAACTCCCTCCTCTTTAAAACAGACTTAGGTGCAGCCTCTGAGTAGAAAATCAATGCTGTTATTGTAGGAATATTGTATATTGATATTGTAATAATAAGATGCAATTGATTTAGGGGTGTTGTGTGGTGTGCGCGCACGGGGTCAGCGCGGGGCTGCGCCGCTGCCTCGCTGCCCTGGCCCGCGCCGAGCTGGAATTGGGGCCGGGGCCCGCGGCGGCGCGGGCGCCCAAGACGGATCACCCCCCGGGCCGAGCCGAGCAGGTCCATATTTAAGCTGTCCCCCTGCTTTATGGTCTGTACCGGGAGTGATGCGCGGGCGGCGAGGGGCCGTTTGTCACTGCTGTAATGGCAGGTTCCTGCTAATGACGGCCGGCGCCGCTCCCCTGGCCGAGGGGCTCCCGCAGAGCGAGACGGGGCCGCCCGGACGCAGCCTCCTCCGGGCCTGGGCACGGCCTCATGTCCCCCATCGGGGACGGGGCCGCGCGGTGCCGAGAGGCTCCCGCCGCCGCTCGCCCGCTCCGCACCAGGCCTGGAGCATCCGTGTCTTGTCCATAGGCACCACTGAGCCCCGCGCCCGGCCTGGGGACACCGGGGTGCCCGGCCTCAGCGGTGACACGGGTGCCCCACAGCGCCCGGCCCGGGAGGACGGGTCGGTCCTGCCGGGCTGCTCCCAAACAAATGGCCTAATAACGCTGCAGCGGCGGCGCGAGGGGCTCCGCAGGCCCGGACAGCCGGCAGGTATATTCGGTGGAGCTGACAGCGACGCGCAGAATATTAAGAATAACTTACCTCATTATCTGCAATTACGTTACTGCCACACACCTCATTTCTTCACGAAGAAAGGAAAATTAGTTTTATATTGACTTCATCCCAGCGCCTCCCCTGCCTGCCCCGCGGCGGGCGCCCGCGGCGCGGGGAGCCTTGGAGCACGGTTGGTGCCGGTGCCCGCTACCTGTTGCCGCTCCATTCCCGGGGGACGTGGCGGGAGGCCGTGTCCCTGTTCCCAGCGAGGCGGGTGGCACCGGAGCGGGCCGAGGGCCGTGCCCATCACCGCGGCACCAGGGCGGCCTCCCCCGGGCCTGGACGCGGCCCCGGCCCCTCGTCCCGGCGTGTCCGGCCGGGAGCCCCGCGGCCCCCGGCAAACAAAGCGGCGTCGCCCGCCGGGAGGGAAGGGGAGCCGCGCGCTCAGCAACCCCGGGAAAAAGCCAATTTCATCTTTATTAGAAGGAGATTTCTCTTTTAGTAATAAGCGCACTTCAAATAATTAGCGTGTTTTACGTAATAATGAAATTATGGAAATGCAGGCCACTTATTCAAACAAGTCACCATTACCATATTTTTAAATATTAGACTTAATTAGAGTTTATCACTTCAGAGAAGTACGAGGAGTGGAGATTTTTTTTCCTTTACAAAAAAAATCCTCATAAAGTGTTTATTAAGAGCGGGTAAGAAGGGGATAATGATCTGTTTGGAAATTAAGGCAATCAAACATTTAATGCTCTGCACTCCTGTAGGCAAAAGCATTCAAATGAGTCAATTATACATCCATTATCCAGGCACGATTAAACAAGGCAGGACGGGGAATTTGTCCTCCACATCATGCGATTGTCGCGAGGACTTATGTCCACTTAAAGGCAGCTAATAAAACACTAAACTTACAGAATAAGAAGGAAGGGGCGAGAAAAGGGAAGAAAAGGGAAGAAAAGCAAAGAGCAAGAGGGTCAGCGGGACCGTAAAGGGGAGAGGGTGGGAGATACGTAATGATGTAGCAATGTCTGCATTCCAGCCGTTCATAAATCAAAGTAATTAAGTTAACATGAAAATCAACTTCACCATCCCGTTAAATTACAGCATTTGCATATTAGGACTCAAATGAAGTAGGTAGCGGGAGAGGGGGGCAGACAGGGAGGAGGAAATGGGGGAGGTCGGAAGGGAAGGATGGGGGGGACCGCGCACCAAAAAGGGAACCATTTATTATGGTGAATAACTAATTTCAGAATTTATAGCGCTGGATTTTCTTTCTCGTGCCATTTATATTACAGAAGGAAATTAAGGGGCGGGCAGGAGGCTGGCTGGACATCTTTCTGCGTTATTGCTTGTCTGCCATTTGCAAATCATTATTAATTGTGGCCCGTGTCGCTGGTGCAGCAGGGCAGGGTGCCTGGACAGCCGGAGCAGACACACATATCTCTTCATCAGGACCCCAGCCGCTAGCCCTGGAGAGCCAATTACCCCTCCCTGATTGGTATCAGATAAGGAGGGAATTTTTACAAATTAGGGAATAAATAGAATTTCCACACGTGGAGCAGGGAGGGCTTGAGAGGCAGTAATGAAAAACGATACATCACCATCAGCCAGACAAGCCTATTCATACGCCGATGCATTACGCTCACTACTCATAATCCCGCCGGGTGACAGACAGCCGCGCAGCGCCGGGGCCGGGCCGAGCGCGCGGGCTCCGAGCCCCCGGCACGGCCCGGTCCGCGCGGAGCGGGCGGGAAGCCCCCCTGGAGCGCCACGGTGCGAGGTGACTGCGGCGGGCAAAGCAGGCCGGGGAATGGCCCGGCCCTGGCACTGCTGCCGTGGTGCTGCGCTGGGTGCTCTCCGGGGCATCAGGCCTTGAGGAGCCCGCGAGCACCTTCCCCAAAAGCACCAAACTCTCCCCTTGAGATGGAGATTCCCTCTCCCTTCACAGCTAACATCCCGCTATTGCAAAATCCCTGCCTAACTTCTGGCAAGATCCACAGGAGCTGGGGCCAGCGCCAGGATACCGGGAGCTGGGCACGCGGCGGCCTCGGAAAGAGCGACTGCTGGGAACGTGGGAAGCTGAGCCCGGAGCGCGGCACCTTCCCCAGCACCGGAGCCGAGCGCTGCCGAGCCCGTAATTAGCTCACCCTTATGACAAGCACGTCACTAAACAAAATGCTCGGCAGGAGATCAATCTCGCCTGTAAGTCACGCAGCCTTTAATTTATTCAGCATACAATGTCGCTCCACCACTGCCTCCCTGTAATTTATACCGTACACTGTCGTGTATTATTTAACTCGTCCGAGTGTTTTACAGCTCGCCTGAAAGTCGCTGTGCAAAATAAAGTCGTGGTCGGGGCAGGGGAGAGGTGCCAGGAGGCACCTCAGGCTCGTGCGCGGTGGATCCAGCGGCAATGCCGAGTTCCTGCAGGAGTTTCTGGCTCAGCATCCTGGGCGCTTTCCCAGGGCGCTGGGTGGGAATGGGAAGTAGGTGCTGAGCGGAGCCTGGGGCTGGCAGTGGGCAAGGCCCGGCAGGTGCCTCCGCAGGGTGGATACAGGGTGTTCCCTTCCCACAGGGAAGCTGCTCTCCCCATGGCCCCACAGGATGGGGAGATGGATCCCCCGGGCTCTCCGGCAGGATGCACAGTGGCAGCCAGGCCCTGTGTGCAGGAGCGGGATCTCCCCTGGAAGCAGGAGCAAGGCCAGACCGGGGCTGGCCCGGGCTCAGACCCGGCTGCGTTAGCTAATCCCAGCTGCTCCGAAGAGCTCACCTAGAGCAAGTCTTCGGCCGTGCAGCTGAATGGAAACAGTCAATGATATAGAGCTGGATATTCTCCGTAGGGAAGGTTAAAACCTCTGTTCAGTGTAAAGTTGCCATATCTAAGCACTTATGATCACGATATTTATGGCCAGTTTATTCCAGGCTGTTAAAGGCAGCAGTAGTTATCCACAGATAAAGGGAATTCAGCTCCCCTGGTGCCGTTTCTCGGCGTGCTGGAGCCATGCCCAGCCGCAGCGGGGCCGCTCACACCAGCTCCATCCCCAAACTGCTCTGCTGTGACAGGGGACAACATTTAGGGCACCTCCCTGGAAAAGGCCAAGCTCCAGGGCTCTTGCAGGGTGTTTCACACTCCTGGCTCCCAGATGGACCCTCTGCCACCGTCCCCACTCCGTGTGCGGCTCCGGCCCGTGGGCTCAGTGTCACTGCAGGGATTGGGACCCTAATTAGGGAGAAATTTCAAGGGAGAAATGGGAGAGTTCATAAAGCTGTGCTTCTCCTGCCTGTGAGTGACATGAGATGTCAGAGAAAGGAAATAAAAGGCAAGGATGTAATTCCAGTGCTGCCGGGACTGTGTGGCGAGTCCTAATGGAAAGTTCTTCTGCTCTTTAAAGCTTGGTCAGATGGCCTAGTTACTGCTTTAAAAGGCCTCGGAATCAAACCGCAGCGCTGCACTCGGATCCTTCCAATAAAGCGAGCGGTGTTTCTGCAGGTCCGGCGAGGCAGAGGCATGCGATTACACAGAGAAGGACAGCGCTCTTTATCTTGGAGGGAGACCTACCTATTTTTAAACATTAGCTCCAAATCAGCAGCTCCCCTCTTTGTCTCTGGCCAGCCCTCTCTCGCCTTCTCGGGGAGAGATCAGACGCCGGAGCTGCTGCCATTGTTTCTCTCCCAGCGAGATGGATGCGGGGCTGTAATCTTCCCACAAAGCCGCGCGCTTCAAAGGCATCAAAAGTGCTTATTAAAAGTCCTCGGAAACTAATTTAATAACATCCCAAAGGGCTGGAAAAAACAGCACCAGCAGCTCAAAACCTAACCCGGCCAAGGAGGCTGGCCCCGCTTGAGACGGCGCTGTCTGCGGACGGACGCGCGCGCGGCCGCCGTGGAGCCCGCGACGGACACGGGGTGAAAGCCGGAGCTCTGGGACAGTGGGGACCTCAACAAGAGCCCTGGATAGCAGGGCTCAGCCTGGCTGAGACACGTGCGGCAGACGCAGCGGTGCAGCCCCAAGGCCCCCATCCAGGCCCTGGGCACTGTGGGAGCCGGGAGCAGGGGAAGGCGCCCAGGCGCTCGGAGCCGGCGGCGGCACCGGGGGCAGCCCCGGCTGCTCCGCGCTGCCGTCCCAGCCCCGGAGCCGGGCGCTGCTCCAGCCCACGCCGCACCCGGACCCGCCGGAGGCTCCTCGGGAGCCCTGGCTACTTGTGGCCACGACATCCCGCGCAGGCCGTGGGCGCAGGGGCTGGAAATTAACGCTCCAGCCGCCGTCTCATCCTGCCCATTAGCGGGGCTGTTTTACTCCGGATCATTAAATATGTATATCTTATTACACGCCTTGTTACAGTATTGAGCTCTATTGACTGATAATAAATTCCAAGCATCATCCTGGTCATAAATTTATCTGGAGATGATGAAGACTCAATAATCTAGTCATGCAGATAATATGATAGGGCCTTAAAAAAGATCATTACATTATATGTC
Organism: Tinamus guttatus; assembly: GCF_059628265.1. Classification (NCBI taxonomy): domain Eukaryota; kingdom Metazoa; phylum Chordata; class Aves; order Tinamiformes; family Tinamidae; genus Tinamus; species Tinamus guttatus. Next base: position 6,230,350 of record NW_028288776.1, read on the forward strand.
AAAATTAAAAGTGAAATACACTTTATTAACACTGTTTCCACACTCGGGGCCATTACTTGTTATATCCCTCCCTGCCCTCCCATCCACCTCCACACCAGGGTCCCTTGGGTGAGGCAGAGCCCGGGAAGCTCCACCAGGAGCTTCCTGCAGGCAGGAGCTGTCGGAGAGGTGTGAGGGCTCTGCTGTGCACAGGCGGTCCGAGATTTTCCAGCTTGATCCCATGGGTTTGCCCTGGCTGGCGATGGCCTCCGAGGATCGTTGCGGCCGGGACGAAGGGAAAAGCGACCCGTGAAGCTGCGGCCTCCTGAGAAGGCACCTGAGCTGCCCGCGCACTGGGGTAGCTCAGGTGCTGACGCTGAGCACTGAAGTTGTGCAAGGTCCTGCCGAGAGACGGGGCTGCAGGCAGGAGCCTTCCCTGTGCTCCGGGCTCTCCCTGGTTGGCCGGGATGCCAGGGAGAGCCCGTTCCGGTGGCACCTGCGGATCAACAAGCCACCTCCGGGCAGGTCGGATCCTGCACGAGACCCTGCACGGAGCAGGGGAGGCCGGGGGGCCGTCGGCCCCCTCCTCCCAGCGATTCCCTGGTTTAACGGGAAGGTCACACTCCTTTAAACCCGTGTGCTGAGGGCTCCCGCGGCGCGGGGCCGGCCTCCTCGCGCTCCAGCCCGCGGATCAATCGTACGCATCAAGTTTCAAGTGGCTCCAAGGGCTCGCGCGCCTCCGTCCCACGCTGCTCCCGGCACCTCCCGGCCCCCCTCGCCTCCGCCACCTTCCTCTCCAGACAAACAAGGTGACGAGCGCCGGGGGCACGCGGATCGATACGGCAACACAGATCAGCTGCCGGGAAAACCAATCGCGGATCAGATTGAAACCGACTTCTTCTTGTATCTCCCCGGCTCTCGCTACAATAGATTGGATGGAGAAATCCGATGGAGAGAGGAGACAAAGGGGGAGGAGATGGGGGAGAGGAGGAAAGGGCTGATAATGCTCCCTGCCCTGGTGCTCTAATCTGTGACAGCCCGAGGATTTGCTGAAAACCATTATCACATTTCTCTCCCTTCTCTTGTCCCTGATAAAGCTCCGGCTAATCTGTTTGTTGCAGGTATTGAACAAACGCGTTTAGCGAAACAAGGGGTGTGCGCGCACGTCCGCGCGCGCTTATAAAAATTTCTTCCCTGCATCTCCAACTGCTCCAGGCGGCACAAGGGGAAGCGGGGAGGGCAGGGGCCGGATCCCGCAGCCGGTACCGTGCTCCTGCTGCGGGGAGGCGGTGGCGGGGACGGTGGCGACGCTTCGGGCAGCCGCGGTGCCAGGCGAGCGGGGCTGGCCGCGGGTGCTCGCTCCTGCTGAGCAGCGCGGAGAGGAGGCGCAGGGCCTCCTCAGCAACGCTCAAGCACACTGCTTAGGCCCCAGGAAAACTCCCCGTCCTGCCGTGGAAGGCAGGGCATGGCCATTGGAGCTGGAGCCTTTCCTGGATCATTCTGGAGAGCTTTTTTTTTCCCTATGCACCGCATTTCACCTTCAAGACACACTTTCTCCCAGGCTCCCACTCCCCGCAAGCCTCGGGCTAGCAGTGTGCAAGGCTGTCTCTGCCAGGAAGCCATGCGCGCGGCGAGGACCGGGGACCCTGCAGAGCCTCTGGGGCCCTCGCACGGCCCCCGTGCCCGGCTGCTGGGTGGCAGGACACGTCCTGGGGCTGCCGGCGGCGCTGCGGTGAAGCGGCACATCCCAGTGGCACATCCCAGCGGTGAAGCGGCACATCCCAGTGGAGAAGCAGCACATCCCAGTGGCACATCCCAGCGGTGAAGTGGCACATCCCAGTGGAGAAGCAGCACATCCCAGTGGCATTCCCCACCCGGGCTGCAACAGGAACCTCCGGCACGTGCGCTCCAGCGGCGCAGAGCAGCAGGGATCCGGGCACGGGAGGGAACGCGGGGTGGCACCTTGGGAACAGTTTGGGGACCCGGTCTTGCTCGCTGAGCTCGCGCCCGCCTGTCCCAGGGCTGACCTCAGCCCTCCCCTTGCAAGAGCCCCTTCCTCCGGGGAGGAGAGATAATTCAGTGCTATGAAAGCCCAGACGCAGGGCTCCCCGCAGCTGCCTGCTACAAACAGTTCTAGTGGAACATTAATTATAGTAATTTAGCCGTGGAACACTAACTGCAGCCAGTGCAATAGCATTCAGTACATTAGTGGCTATAACCCACTCCTTAAAAAAGACATTTGGCTACTGACAGCTGATAAAATGAGTTGTGAAGCATAACCAAAGGAAAAAAAAAAAGGGAGCAGCGCATGGGGAAGAGCCCACGCGGCGCTGCGATTCCCCGGCCGGCTCCGCAGCGCCGCGGCCCCCTTGGAGCCCATCAGTGACAACGTCCCCAGCGCTGGCACCAGGACGGGGTCCGTGCAGGGTGCAGGGGATGGGACCACGCTGGGCCGTGGGGCAGCTGGCACAGGCTGTGCCCGGGCCCGCGGGCTCCGTACGGCACCGCTCGGCACGGCGAGGCGGGGGGCCGGGCCGCGGCTCCACACTGTGTCAAACAGAAGGACATTTCTTCCTATCTCTCAGCCGCCGCCCCAGGGCACAATCCACCTACATTCAATCTTTACTCCACTACACATGTTTCCTTTCCAGGCTCGGATTATTTTTTATCATCAAATTACCGTGGCGATAAGATGGAGGAGATGCGATAGCGAGCAGAGCGCCCGGCCTCCCCGCGGCCTCCCCGCCTCCCGCCGCCACCCCCAGCCCCCGCGCCAGCCAGCGGGGGGTTATTCAAATGTCACCGGGGGGTGAGGAGACCCCCCACGGCTGCGCCCCCCGGCTGGCACCGAGCAGCAGATGACAGCGAGTGCCGGGGCACGGACGGGCGGCACCGACGCCAGCTCCAACATGGGCAAACGCGCCGGGGGCTGCGGTGAGGCTCAGCCGGCACCCTGGCATTGGGCTATGCGGCCCCTCCGACGGCGATGCCGCCTGGGGACACCGGGATGCAGGGAGCCCCGTCGCGGAGGTGGCCGGGAAAAGCGGAGCAGCGCCGCGAGGCCCTTCCGAGGAGCGTGATGGATCCCTCCATCTCCTTGTTTACTCCAGCCTGCAACAAATGAGCCCCTTCCTGGCCAGGGATAGCTCATCCAGAGGAATGCTCTTTCAGGCTGCTCCCTCTAATCCCTATTAATTTAAATAATGCTCGGCCACTCTTCTCAAACTATTTATTATTTATCAGGTTTGTTTATTTGTAGCTAACAGGTAGCGCTCAGCATGCGTCCCCGGCACGGGGACAGGGGCCGTTCATCACCTCGGCTCCCCCGCCATCCACCATCCGTCAATTACTCCTGCTTCCTTTAATTAGTAATGAGGACTAATATCTCTGCCTGGGATGCTGGCTGGAGCGGAACTTCCCTCCGGTGGAATAACGGCAGCACAAGGGAGGGAATGAAAAATAAAACCAAAAGAAAAGGCTGCTGCTGCTCCCCTGGCCCCCACGCACCCTCCCAGGGTTGTGTCAAAGAGGATTTTGGACATGGGCAGCCCTGCAAAATCCCTCTGCGCCAGACGCTTCTGCCCCGACTGCTGGGCTCCGCGCTGGGGTCGGCAAGGGGAAGCCCAAATTAAATGGCCATTAGAGCCCGCGGCTCGGCCGCCTGCTCCTCGGGAGCTCCGTATCAGAACAGGCCATCCGGAGGCAGCCTAATAGCGAAGGCAGCACATGATATAAATGGAGCCCCTTTGATTTATTGACTGGGAGAAGTTTTTACACGATAGCCCATTAAGACGGACGGCTCTGTTTACAGCCAGGCCATCTAGCTATAGGGACCCTGAACTGGATGGTGTGTTTTGCTATTGCTCTTCAGGCAGACATCTCATTAAGGGGAACAGCATATGGAGCTCTCTGGATCTATACTTCACGAGTCCTGAGGGAGGCTTTTACCATTTTTAATAAGTGGGCAAGGTTAGCAAACCTGCAGCACGGTGACCTCCCCTCCCCGTGCGATGGATCTCCGTGGAACACAGAGAGCCGGACTCACCGGGAGCGCATGGGACTCCATAAATCACCGCCTTCCCGCAGGCCAGGAAAACCGGCTAGCAAGGATGGGAAAAGGGGCTCTGGAGCAGCCACCAGGGACCGTCGCCTACCAAAAAGGCCGTCGGCTCCACCGAGCGTGCTGGGGACACGCAGCTTCCAGGCCTGGAGCTGCACGGAGCGGGCCGTGCGGGCCGGAGCCTTCCCGCCCCAGCCAGCCGGGCGGCCGGCAGCACGCGGGCGGCTGAGCGGGAAAAGGTGCTTTAAGGAGAGAGCGTCAACGTGATCGCCGCTCCGCAGGAAACGCGGCCCGCGGCTGCCCGCGGAGCGGGGATTACTCCGTATTCAGCAACACGGCTGTTTGGGAGAACAGGTAATCTCTGGCAAAGACCTCCGGCTCTTCTCCGATCTGATAAAGCCACGCGGCCTACGGACAAGCTGGTTTCTCCTGGGGCTGCTGAGCACGATGCCCGTGGGCCGGGGCTGCAGGAGGAGGAGGAGCGGGGAGGAAGGCTCTGCAGGGCAGGGTACAGGAGGGGAGCAGCCCAAGCAAGGGGTCTGCCCTCCACAGCTTTCACATGGGGATGTGTCTGCTTGAGCTCATGGATATGGACAAACCCTTTGGCACTTCCAGCCTCTGTGTGCAGGAGCAGTGCTGGCTTTGGAAAACCCTCCAGATATCCAAGGGATATGAGGGGAAGTTGGCCAACCTGGATGTGGCCATGGGGCACTAGGGTATCCAGGGAGATTTTCAAAGCAGAAGGGCTTGTGCAAAGCTCAGGTGCCCCACGCACAGCACCACTTGCACACCCAGAGATGGTGGCACCAACACAGTGTCAAGACAGCACGTGGCACGTCCTCACAGGCAGAGATCCCCCAGCTCTCACATCTTGCTTGGGTCAAGGCACCTGTCTGGGATGCAGCTCCAACACATCCCTGCCTTGCCCACATCCATCCTGCAGGATGCAGCCACCTTTCCTGTCCATGCACAGATTCCAGGAGCGCTCCTTCTGCCCTGCAAGGAAGGCTGTGCTGGGTGCTAGATGCCACCTGCGGCGTCACACTCCTCAGACAGGCTGGTGGCGCAAACACGGGCACAGCCACAGGTGGGGGCTTTCAAAATTGACCAGGGTTTTAGACACACAGTGTCTTCCCTGCAATAGCAGCTCTTGGCTCACCATGCAGCTCCGAAATCTATTTTTTACTCCCGTGGTTCCACCTAAGCACTGTAACTATCAATGATCACCAGTGTTCAATCTAAGCCCCATATTCTGTGGACATTTAACTTTTACACTACAAAAATTCACACCATGAAAAAAAAAAAACTAACAGAAAAGCAGGAGCCTGCAAAGATGAATGTTTCCCTTAGAAAAGCCTGCTTGGGTCTTGCTGAGAAAGAAGGAAGCGAAAGAAAGTCAGCCAGCCAGACTGCGCGGCATATTTGGGTCTCTTTCTGGCAATTTTCTCACAAACAGTCTGAGCATCTTTGAAATGAAATTTTGTAGGCGATTAGCTCACAATGTGAACTTAATTGCTTTTGGTATTTAAAAAAACCCATTAAATTAAATGGCCGAGATATTGAGGCTTAAGCAATGGCTGCTTCCTATGCACAGTAACTAGCAGGCTCATTACCGGGATGCCAATTCCCGCGGCAGAAGCTACGGAGCCGTGCGACGTGACCGGGGCTGCTCCAGCGCTCACTCCCAGCTCACAGCCCGGATGCAGAGCTGATCCCGGCTCCGCGGCCTCGTACACAGCAGATGCCACAGGCAGTCGCTGCCAAAGGACGCTGAAAGGTCTGGATCTGGCCAGAAGAGGCACCTTGGGCAAACCTCAGGAACAACATTTAAATGGGACACACACACACAGGTATTTGCCCAGCAAGGAAGAGAAGTCTGTGCTACCTCTGATGACCATGGAAGAACAGCCCAACGCAGGACGAGCCAATGGGGACACCATTCGGGGTCAGTATTTGCACACAGGGTGAGGCCAGCCTGGAGCTCAACCACATGCTGAACTCTTACTTCCCCAAAGCATCCTGTCTTGGCCCAGATGTACCCAATCCTGAGCTGATCCCAGATGACTTGGGGCGTTCAACGTGCCTGGACTGCTCTGACGTGAGGGACAGGACACCGAGGACGCTGGCGGGACCAAGCTGCTCTGCTACAGCTGTGACCCAGCTGCCAGGTAGAGATTTCTTGCTGGTCCTGGACCACCACTTTCCTGGCTCTCTGCATTTCTGATTATCTGCTGGGGCCACCGATCCCTCTGTTTGGGCAGCAACTGCACTGCCCACACTTGGAGAGCCCTGGGTGCAGAGCAGTGCACAGCAGTGAGTGACTCCCGGAGGGATTAAGTGACTCTAAACTGAGTTCATTCGGTGCCATTTTCCACAGGGACAGCTGCAAAGCTGGCACCTTGCACTTCTTTAATCCAACAGTGAGCAGGGGAACTCTCCTCCACTGAACAGCTAGCAGCATGAGCCGCTAAGGGAGCAGTGCCCCGCTCTGCATTTAGCGCTGTAACACAATAGAGTGGCAAATGGTAGTGCTTTCACCTTACTTTACTTGTTTGTTTAAATTATTTACACTCCTCAGATGCAAGATTGCTCTCCAAAAGGAGCATCCTTTTGGCTGCTGCAGCTTTAAAATGACTTGCATCCATCACTCAATCGCTTTCAGGTCAAACACACGCTCCCGACTTAATGACCACATTTCCGCAGCAACAAATCTGTCACTGCTGTTTGTTTAAAGCCAACAATCTGTAGGAGCACTGTGTGCAAGGATTGAATTAACTCAGCATCTGAATGAGTGCAGCGCCAGATCATTCAAATTGCACCTTTCCCTAAGATCTTCTAGCAATGTTAATTAATGTTCCTGGTGTGATATGCAACATGCTGCAATGCACAGGGGAGAGCAAAGCAGCTCCCTGCAGGCCTGGGAACTGGGAGCCGGGTTTCTGGCTGCCCCGGCCCCAGGGACCTGGGTGTCCTCGTCGGAAAATAAGGGCTGGTGGCTCCCCTGTGCTCTGTGGCCACCTGACACAGCCTGCCCTGATCTTCCTGAAGTTTAGTGACTCAGCGGGGATACTCCATCCTGGAAATCTGATTCACTCATTCATTCTTCTTTTTTTTTCTTTTTTTCCAGGAAATTCCATTCCAAAGTGTAAATACATTTCCATGAACAAGAATGAAAAATATGTTGGTATTTCCCTCAAATTCCAGCCACCTGTTGCTTAGGGTGTGTTTTTTTTTTTTTTTTGGTGCCCAGGTGCTTTGGAACAAAGCTTTGCAACCTCCTGGGAAGGTGGTTTTGTGGCCAGGGAGCCTTTTGGATTTCCCATCGGCATTTCCCCAGCTTTGGGTAAAGTGGCCCTGCCTGCCCCCTGTGTCAGCCCCACTGGTCCTAGTTGCTGCAATGCTGCTGGTACCTAGTGCAAGCACCTGAGCGGGGAGCGGGCCCTTGCAGTGCTCAATGACTTCCCCAGGAAGCACGAGGGAGGAAGCTGCTTCACTCAACTACTGCGGGAACAAGAGCCGGGACAGGAGACAGGTGAAGCAGGAGGAAACTGTGATGGGGAGACAGGCTGGTGGCTGGGAGAGGGGGCACAGAAGAAACCAGAGTAAAGGAGGAAGGGCCCAGGACAAGGAAATGAGGACAAACAGCTGGGGAGCCGCCTGGGAGGGAGACCGGGCCTGGAGAGAAGTGCAGAGGAAGAAGGAGAGAGTGGGATTTGATTCAACTCCCAAAATATACAGCCCTGCAGCTGCCATCCGTATCCTGCAGCTACTCCAGCCCTCGCCCACAGGCAACGTCCTCGGCCCCGGGCCCCAGCCCCGACCGGCCACGGCTCCGTTTGTCCGGAGCAGCAGCAGGAACCACATGTCTGTGGAGCAGAATCAGGGTCTGGCGCGGGGGCCTAACACGGGCATTACCAATCCCCCACACCTCACCTCAGCTCACTGCAATTAACCGGGGCACTTCTCTAATCTCTACCTGTCATTGATTTCAGTTCAACTCCAATTTTCTTCTTTGACCTTCTTTCCTCCAGATCCTGCTCTCAAACAGAACACAAATCCTCAGACATCCCCTTCATTTTACTCTGAAAAATTCCAGCATGGCCCAGTTACAGGCTGGGGACTCTGCTGAATGATGCCTGCTTGGGCATTTCTACTTATGTATAGAGAGCTCCCCAGGGCACGCTCACCCCGGTTCCAGGGCAGACAGGGAAGCCCTGGTGCTCTGATGCCATCTAATCCACCCGTTCCCCTCCTTTCATGGTGCTCTCTCATGCACCTTGGTTCGAAATTTTTTAACCTGTCCCAGTTCCTTAGATGGGAAATGACTGTTGGAAGAGAAGTGCCCCAGGATCCCTCCGCACATGGCAGGTGACAACGTGCTTCTCGTAGAGCCGCGCTACTGAAGGCTTCACACAACTGCTGCCCAGCGCGGTCTTGCTCTGCCGGACGCTGCTTCCTCCATCCAGAGATCCTCCCCAGCAAGGACCAACTCCTTTCCTCTGGTCTGACAGTACCTGGATTTCAGCTTCAGGGATTTGCACTTGGCATCTGCCCATCTGAAGGGATTCTCTTCCACTCACCTAAAAGCTGATTCTCCTGTGCTGAATCTGTACCGCTGTGTGCACTGAGGTGCTCCAAAGACAAGCTGAGGGAGATGAGCTGGGCATCTCCAGGTGAAGGTTGCTCCTTCTGTGTGTCCATATGGCCATGGATTGCTAACTCTAAAGTAGCGGTTGCTGCACACACAGTATCTTTAAAGGGAACTCAGACAAAAACTGACTAGAGCAGGAGGACAAAACGCACTGCATGTTATCATGAGCTGTCTGGTGTTCTTCCAAACACCACGGCATGCCACACTCCTGAGCACAACCCCCTACAGCGTCACCCTTCCCCACGCACAGCCCTACGGGTGGCACAAGGACCACGCGTGCCTACCCCTAGGCACCCTGCCTGCCTACCACATCTGGGCACTAATGCCCCCTTCTCTGTGCCATGACCTGCAAGGCGAGCCAGCCATTCGGAAGCAGTTAGGATCAGGCTGCAACACGCTAGTGCAACCAAGCAGGCAAAGAGTGGGTCATAGAAGGTACCTGGGAGGTGCCCCCTGGTGAGAAACACCACCAGAGGACAGTTCTTAGGGGAGTCCTGGATGGGAATGGCATCATCCCTCAATGACCGTCCCTTCCTGGCACCCTAAAATGGTGGGAAACCAGCAACGCTCTTTTCTCAAAGAAGCATGGATGCCAGAATTTCAGCCCTCACAGGGCCCTTCTTTTTCTGGCAGCAATTCACTATGTAAAGAGGCTGAATATTTATAATTATGCTCAAAGTGGCCACTTTGAAAATCTATATGTCTCTAGGCTCCCTGTACATCATGATGTCAAGTCTGTGAATGGAGGCATCCATCAAACGCCTCACGTCGCAGACCTTGGAGCTGTGATAAACACTCAGGAAATGCTCACTGAACCCCATACCCAGCGCTGCCTTCTGGGGAAGAGACGTGGTCTTTGGAGGGTGCCCCAACGAGGACCTCGGTGAGGGACACCTCTGGGTGCTCAGCCCTCCCATCTCCTGAGCTTTACCGACCAAAAGTAGCTCAGAGTGGAGAGGCAGCCTCAATCCCAGGGAAACTGAGGCATGGAGCTGGAGCTTGGACCTCTCTCCAAGCACGCAGCATGGAGCTTGGACCTCTCTCCACACCACGTCCAACAGCAGAGCTGTCCTCAAAGGCACACTCCACCCAGCCCACAGTGCCCACCCGTGTTCGTGGGGAGCTCATATTGCACCTCTCTGTGTGCAGGCACGACGGGGGCTCCACGACACCTCCCTGAGCGCTGGGGCTGTGCCCACTCGCAGCAGGACAGGCGCCTTGCGGCGAGATGCCCACGGAAGAGCAGGAACGCGGCTCTCCACTGACAGCAGGGAGGGAGGACACACCAGGCTTCACTAACGCTTTGCCCAGGCTGTTCTTAAAAATTTATTACTCTGTTGCAACATGAAAAATAAGACAGAGAAGTAATCATTAGTATAACTATAACTCCCCGTGCAATAGTCCCACTTGTAAATTGAGATTTATGATTGCAGCTGCCGATATTTTAGAGGCCGGTGCAGGCGGCGGTGGCAGTAGAGCCCAGCTCCGCGCTGCCCCGCCGCAGTTACAGTTTATCACAATCTGCAGAGATTATTGCAATGAATAATACACAACAGGCTGGCAGTGAAGAACTATTCCCGATCAAACGCTTCTGTAAACAACTGAATAAATAATATTGCTCAGCCCCTCTTTAGAGCCCTCGGAGGCTCGGGGAAATCTCTCATTACTCAGCACAAGAGGCAACGGGGGACTCGGAGGTGCCACAGAGGAAGCACGGTGGTGACTCTGGGCATGTTCTGGACATCATGGGGACTGGCACTTCCCATGCAGACACTCACTGTACTGCTTTCTGGCAGAAACAGAGGCTGAGACACGCAAAGACGCCTTCAGAGTCCCACAGTGACTCTGTGTGCGAGGATGGGTAACGAAGACACCTCCTTGGTGTCCCCATGCAGTGCTAGAACAACCTGCTTGGACAGAGCGCGGTGAGCCGAGGCAGGTTGCCAGCCCCGGCAGCCAAAGGCACATGCACGCAGGTATTGCTGTCCTCTCTTCTGCTTGGCGAAGCATTTCCCAGCTGCTGATATTACCCCAGGACCCACGGGCGGGTTCGCAGCAGGTAAAGAGCAGGTTCCTCAGCAGGTGCAGCCGGTGGGGACAGCTCTGGCCGGAGGCGGCCGGCCCGTGTCTGCAGCAGACAGCGGGCACTGGCGGCGCGGGGACGGAGGGCACCGCGAGCCGGGCTCCATGCGCTCCCTTAAATGTCAGTAAGTAATGGAACATGATCAGGCTTGTGTGCCAACAGCTGCAGAAAGGGCATTTCTTACACGGCTTGAAAGGATAAAGTTCAGCTCCAGAACACCCCGGATTCCCCCAGCTGCCGTGAGCTCCGGGTCTCACTGCATGAGGGACAGAGGCCAGCAAGGTGCTATGGGAGGACCTCCCCAGCTTGCGTTACAAACCGGCCCTGGAGCAGCTCCTGGACATCTCAGGGATAACACAAGATGCTTTCCACAAGCCCAGCACCCACAAGCACTTTTCACCTTGGCAAAGCCCTCTTGGCTGCCAGCCCCTGCCCAGCCACCCCAGAGCAGGCAGTGTCCTCCTCTGCCCGCCAGCCCCTCCACTGCAGAGCCAGCTCGTGGTGACATCCCGATCCCTGAAGGCCACCAGCTCTCCCTGCATGGCCTCTGCGGACGGGGCCCGGCCGCAGCTGAGGAAGGCAAGAGAAGCAAAGCAGGAAAGTTTGTGTTCCCGTGCCGCCTGCTCTAACAGCGACTCTGCGCGCGCACGAATCGGCTCCAATTAATCCCCCCTCAGCTTGGCCCGCCCGCTTCATTACCTCCCCTTGATGAGAACCATCAGTGGGGCCTGTATGATTTTGCTAATTAGCCTCACTTCGTTTATCATTTCCATTTTCTCCCAGAGACGCTTGGCTTGCTGGGCGACAGCTTCATCTCCCGCTGAAACAATGCGGCCCCTTCTGTGCCTGTCTCACTTAGCGCTGTCACCACAGCCATTATGAAATTGGGGTTTCATTTACACACTAATTAAACATTACAGCTTGTTCACAATTACAACATGGGGATGAGGAGGTAACTAATTACTTAAGAAATGAGCTAACATTTATCTCCAATTCCTCCCCCCCAGCCCGCTGCCCTCCTCTCCAATCAAGATTAGAAATTGTTGTTGAGCAGCGACAGCGCAGCGGGCGCTGCCTGCGCCGCGTGCGGCGGCCCCTGCGCGGGGAGACCCCGGCCCGGGACCATCAATCAACCCCTACTTGTGGCCAAGAAGATGGGGGGCCAGGGCGATGGCAGCGGTGCCCGGCCAAGTCACAGCTCCATCGGCAGGGTGGGTTGTGAAGGGACAGGGCACGGCGTTAGGAGCAGCCATCCCGGTTGGCCTGGCATGGAGCATTGCCAGGGCACGGGAAAGCCGCCTTGGGAAAACACCCTTGGTGGTGCCTGGCTCCAGGTGGCCCCGAGCTCCCAGGGAGGACAGGGCTCAGCCAGGCAAGCTCTGCTTTACGGCATCCTTGGGAAGGCCCAGGCCGTGGGACAGCCTGGCCGCAGCGGGAGCAGAGCCTGGAGTGTGGGATGTTCCCAGGCCTGGCTGCCAGCACCCGGGCACTTGGGAGGGTAGAGACTGAGCTCTTCACCATCCTCCCCATGCAGGCAGTGACGACCACAGCTTGTCCCTAAAGCAAACAAAGGCAGAAGGAGCTCCTGGCTGGCCAAGAAGCCAGGCAATGCTCTGAAGACAGACTGAACAGCAGCTGGAAGCAACCCTGCTTCTTCCCACATGAATTTCCCCTCCTGGACTCTCTAGGGGTGGCTGGGGGTGTTTTTCTTTCCCAAGTAACTAAACATGACCACAGAGTCAATTCTGCTCCTGACCAAAGTGTGCAAGAGAGGACCGGGTCTGGGTCTGGGGTTAAAACTTGGCTCTGCAGGCACGTTGATGGAGACCAGCGTGTCCCCCACACTGATGGGCAACCCATCTTGAAAATATATTTTCTTCAGGGAGAAATTAACATTTAAAATGAGACCTATTAGAGTAAATAAAAGAATAAAAGAGGCTGTCGCTGGAATCAAAAGGCAACCCAAAGTGAGGGCTTGAGATACAAATCCAATCAGGGAGAAGGGCCTTTTGGGGTAGGCAACGGCGCAGCAGGGGCACCTTCCCGCACTGCCCAGGGCCGGTGCGGGCAGGGAGGGGACCCAGGTTTGGTCCAGCAAGGCCAGGAACAGTGCAGGAGGATGGAGGGTGCAAGCAGGGTGCACCTGCAACCTCAGGCGGGTGAGGAGAAGGGAGAGCAGAGATGGGTGCTGGCGGCCTGGACAGTTTTGGCACAGCAGCCGGGCTGCGTGTCCGTCTGCAAGCAGCGAGACAGGCCGGTGGGTGCACGGGCTGCAGCAGGGCCATGCTCGGCCACGTCCGCAGGCGCTGGGAAGAAGCGGTGCTGTTAAAGGTGTTCTGAAACACAGAGTGCCCCCACAAACAGTCTTAAGCAGTGGAAACGCTCTCAGAAAAATACTTGTTCAGCACCAGGCAATTAGGGTTCTTTCGCAACTCTTAACCCATGATTTTGAGACAAAGAATTTGGCCTTGGCATAATTTGAACTGCTAATTGCTTTCCTGATCTGGAGTTAGAGAACTGAGCTGGAGTCAGTGCACAAAAAAAATCACATTCCCCGTGCAGGAAAAAATTCAGAGCTGCTCTCCGAGGGGAAGGGGACGCTCTTTCTTTTTCCCCTGAAGCAGCTTAAAAAATAATGATCAGGAAACAGTTAAGCAAAAAGGGGGGCGAAGCGGTGGCTTAAAAAAATAATAAAAAACTCACACCACTTTATAATAATAGTAACAACTCATTCCCATAGTTTTTATCCTTCCTGTCTTTAGCCCACAAAAAAAAGAGAGAAAAAAAAAAAGAAACCCAGAGCTAAACTACTGACACTGGCTGGGAGCTTAGAACTGCCGCATCAAACAGAGCCCTTGAATCTCCTGAACATAATTGTGCTGCCCTCTAACCTCAACCTTCAATCAGTGCAGTTTAACTATCTCATTTTAGCCTACAGGACACACCCCTCTGCTAACTAGCAGCCATATTCTTCTCATTAGGAGACTGCTCTGTACCGAAGCATGGAGGCAAATCCGTTGTCTCTCTTTTTCTTTCCCTCTCTGCCTCTCTCCGTTGTTATATATATACTTCTGGAGGGGGAGAACACGGGGAGAGGGCTTTGCGGGTGCTGGAGATGGCTCAGCTGCCAAACTCCGAGTCCCCCGGGCACGAAAATAGAGCCAAACGAGTTGTTCTCATTTAGCAATAAACCGTATGCAAGAGGGAGCGGGAGGTTTTGGCCCCGGTAACGCTGTGCTCCGCACCAGGCCGGGGCCGAGGGATCCTTCGGCACCACAGCAGCCCGAGCTGGCACTGCCTGGGCACACAGGTCCCTTCCCGTGGGGACAAGGCGGAGGGGAAGGTGGCAGGCACAAGGGGACACGCTGCAGGGCTGGCAAGGAGGGACACGGAGCCGGGGCCCCGGCGAGGTCTGCACAGAGATGTGGCTCTTGGGCCTCGCTGTCACCTCCGCTCTGCCCTGCATGTCATGTTGCAGGGCTGTGTGTAATTAACAGCAAGGGTAATTGCATCAGGGAAGCTTACCAGGGGCTGCCACGTGCTCTCCATCACCGGGGAGATCCATCACATCAGGATCAGAGTTTGTTTTTTTCCGTGCTCAAAGATCAGCTCGGATGCACAGGGGAATGACACAGGACAGGCCGGTGGCCGCATGACGCAGCAGCTCAGAGCAGCTCAGCTGGCCGGGCCTCTGAGCCACCACCTGGCCAAAGAGTGATAGGAGCCCTCAGGTCCCCGTCCCCCTGAGACCCCCGAGCACCGAGGGCCAGGCGTGCCCTGCTACCCGCACTCATGAGACAGGCAGCCCGCTCTGAGCAGCACTTAGCAGCCCCTGGAGCCTGTTCTCCGGTGCCCTGTCCTCCAGGACTGCACGTCCTGCACAGCAGCACACCAGTTTGGGGAAAAGCCTCCCATCCTGCACACGCAGAGCCTCAGGGCCTGCAAGCAGGAGGCTCGAGGCCAGCAGGTCTCCTCCCAAGACCCAGAGTTGGTGTATCCCGAGGAAAGCTCTCCTGCAGGAACTCGGTAGGACCCTCGGTGCCGGGCTAGTGATGGTTGCTGTTTTAGAAACACAGCTCATAATTGGCTTAAAAACCAGAGAATCTGCTCTGTAAACTGCGTGATGGAGGGACCTCAAAAGCAACCCCATGCCCTGCTGTTGCTGGCCTAACTTCACTTCCAGTCATGGAGTCGTTCAGTCAAACAGCTCTCTGCTACCCAAGATCACTTCCCAGGCACCACCGTTGGGAGGCCAAGTCCAGACATACCTAACCTGTTGCTAGAGCCCCTGAATCCTTACAAAGATTTCCAGGCAGGAAATTCATCCTCCCAACTTGCTCCCTAACGGAGCAGAATGAGACCTTCTCCTGGCACATTGCCCAGCCCCTGCTGCAGGTTCCCGGCTCGGCAGGTAGAGGCAGGGCTCTCCAGCCTGACCCATCCTAGCGACAAGTCACGGGGAAGATAAAGAGGAGAGCAGATCCCCTCTGATCCCAGCACGGCCCCACGCTGGGAACGGGCAGCACTTTGGCCAGCAGAGCTCTCCCCTGCTGCCCAAGCCCTTTGCTCTGGGAATTTTTCTATATTAGCAACTTGGGAATCACACAAACAGGCATAAGGACAGACAGGGAGAAAAACACGGCCCTGGGCACATCTTGGACAGCTCAGGGCCCATCTTCCTCACCCAGCAGGTCACTCAGGCCTTGTCCCCAGATCCTGTGCTGAGTTATACTGGCTATTAACACACTCCAAGTTCGTTATCTTAAACAGGCCACTCAGGACATGAGGCAGCGATCCTTAAACCAATTAATGCAATGCTTTGATTCCAGGGGAGAATGAAGGAGCCGCCAGCCTGCCTTAAAGAGGGGACTGTCAGCGCGAGAGCAAGGAACGAGTCACGGGTCAGCGCGTAACAGCGCAGAGGTGCCCGTTAGCTCCTTAACAAGCGGCGGGGGCCGGCGCGGGCTGTCAGCGCCCTCCTCCGCGTCCCCCCGCGCTCCCCTTGCCCAGCACTTGCCCTTGCCCAAAGAGAAGAGGCAACCGGGGCCGCGGCACTTGCTGTGGGGCCCAGCACGAACGACACGGCGGGAGGCTGGGGAGGGAAGGGACAGCCCCGGGTGAGCGCAGCGGAGAGGACGGCAATGCCCTGGTGCAGGAGGAGGCCACGGGGCTCGGAAACCCCCGGCCTTGCAGGGCAGCCCCTCCGGCCTGCGCTCGCCCAAAGCACAAAACTTTCTTATTCTTTCTTTGCTTCCTCTTTTCTTCCAGGACAAGTTCTCTCTAAGCCAAGTCTTTCAGGGGAGGTGGAGAGAGTAGGAAGCCAAAGAGAATCATCTTGCTAGTCAAAGCCTTTAACAACTATTTTTAATATCAGGCAGAGGAGCAGGATTTTGAAATGAAACAGCCAGTGCCTCTTTGATGGGTGAGCTACAGATCTTGAAACAAGGTCCATTCCCTCCTCCTTCACTAACTAACAGCCATATTTCTCTCATTAAAGACAATCTGGCCGTATTTTCAAACTTCTTAACAAGGCGATCACCGTAATTTGAGATTTCTATTATCCATGCTCCTATTACAGCACTCTTTTAAGCAGCTGGCTCTTTTTCTTGCTTTCTTTCCCCGACTTTGTCTCTCCCCTCAAACTGCCATCGGTGGTAATGACGTGCCAGGAAACAAGAGCACCAAGAACCATCTTTTCTTCTTCTTTCTGGTGCTAGGTTGTTGGAGGGGGGGAAGGATGGAACAAAATATAAAACGAAATGAACTTTGGTTATCTCACATCTGGAGTTTGGTTTTTAATCCGCCCGGGAGCGCAAACGAAGCCAAGGTACCACCTTATCTTTGCTGTCAATCCCCAACCCCATCCCCAGTGCCCTCCGGCTCCGTCCCCTTCCCGAAGGCTCCCGGCCACAGTCCCCCTCCCTGCCCCATTAGTCCCTGCGCGGGCCCTGCCAGATGGGTGCAATCTGCATAATATCACGGCAGAGGCTGGCAGATCAACACGGGTCAGGCTCTGACATCTCCAGCACAGTCTATCTCCAAGTGCTAATTTGGACTGCATTGATCTCTCTTTCTGATTTCTTTGTCATTTACGTCTGCAACGGTTTGACAGGAGATACAGAGACAGACAAGGGGGGAGAAGAAGCAGGGGGGAAGAAGAGGAGAGAAACAAAGATTGTAGGTACAGATGTCTTTAAAGGGAAAAAAAAAAACAGATTAATCCAAGGACTCCTCTGAGGGTCGCAGCTTTGAAACATCCTAATTATCCTATTCTTATGAATTCCTGTACAGACTTAGGGGGGGGTCTTGCCAGGGAACTCGGGGAACGGAAACTTGTTAAAGGGCGGCGCAGTTGCTCTGGCTGAGCTGCCCCGTCCCCCCCGGCACGGCACGGCGCAGAGCCTCACGGTCAGGTGGAGCAGGGCAGCCTCGGAGCCAGCGCCTCCGAACGGCTCCCGTTACGGGCAGGAGCTCGGCGGGACTCGGCAGGAGGCTCCTCGTGGCTCCCGTGCTGCCCCTGCGCCCTCCCGTCACAGCCCCGCTCAGAAACGCCCGCCCGCGGGGCTCAGCAGCACTCGGGATAACCGCCGGCCTCGGACGAGACACCTGGAGCAGGAGGGCAGAGGCCTCCCAGGTCCTGGGAGAGGAGCAGCAGCAGCGCCCGGCGGATGGGGGCCGGACGGGGGCTGCGAGCCCGTGCCCTGCCGCCACCAGCCTCGAGAGAGACCATTGCAAGCACAGGGAGCAGGGCACACACCTGCACCCGCTGCCCTGAGGGCCAGCAGCGTATTTCTAACCCGGGGCTGCATTTCTAACCACATCTCCAGCCGCCATGCAGAGGGAAACCACGGTGCTCGCCAGGTTTGCACGGCGCAGACAGGAAAGCGAGGGCAGGCGAGAGACCCTGCTGGTGCCCACCACATCGCGAGGCGAGAGCTGACCCGAGGAGAGCGGCCGCAGAGGGAGCGCACCAGGGCAGGACCGGCCTCGTTATCCCCCAGACGCCGGCGCGGCAGGGCAGGCGAGGGGACGTGCTGCTGTTGTAGAACATCACCAAGCTAAAAGACACTTTCCACAGGAGTCCAGAGCAGAGCAGGACAGACAACCCCGGCTCCTAATTGAGACATTCACGTTCATTAACGAGAAACTCATCCCCACCTCACAGGTAACAGGAGAGAAGCCACCATTTAGCTCAGTCCGGGACACATCACAGACAGACACCAAGGCACCAAAAGAATCCATGGGGAAATCAAAACGTCACCTGGTGTTTTACATCGCTGCTTCCTACAGAAAAGGCTTTCTAGAAAGTTAATGATCTTCCAAGGCTTCTTACCTAACAAGCAGCTTGCTGTATCTGAGCACGCACCGCAGTGCATGGGAAGTGCTGTCTTCTACCAGCGCAGGAGAACAAGTGCTAGCAAACATTTCACCTGTCCCATACAACATGGGCCAAGGCTCGACTGGGACAAGGGTTTTACCCTCTGCCCGGGCACTCAAGGGGTGCAGGGGGGAACATTTGCAAGGCTCAGAAGTTGGACTGGACAAATGGGTTGGCTACATGAGGCTTTCCATAGTACAGATCAATTCAGGTCTGCTAGCCCTTGGGATTGAGACTGGCTGACATGTATCACAGAGCCTTGGTAAAACAAACACTCCATCAGGCCCACCCAGTGCTTCCAGGACGTTAACAGCAGTTAGAATGAAAAGAAAAATGTACCTAAGACATATGTCACCTGCCACAGGGGAAGGGAAGTGGATTGGGCCTTTCCAGCTGTATTGCAGACTGCAGCAGGCCTAGAAGGGAGGGAGAGCAGATCTGCTCCTCTTGCCAAGCGGGACAAGCCCTGCGGCTGGTCAGAGGGGTCTGCAGAGAGCCCAGAGGGAGAAGCCCACGGAAGGGAGCACGGCCAAGGTGGGGCTCTGGGATGAGCGCGGTGCTGTCCTGCTAGGGGACAGCGAGAGCCAGTGCTTGAGACGGATCTGCCCCGATCCACAGCGGGGCCATCGCCGCATGGCAAGCAGCAGGTAATCCAGACCCCCGATAAACCCGCAGCCTGAGCCCGTGTCGCAGATGCAGCTGCCTCACCCCAGCCCCGCGCGCCATCAACTTTGGGCTGGGTAGGATGGAGGGGTGAGTGCAGTCAACACAAACACTCAATCATCCTTCCTTTCTTTCTCCTGTGCCTCCTTTGTTAACTGCAGGAAACAGCTGAAAGACCTTGAGTTTCCCATTGTAGCATGTATCGGAACAGAGCGGCAGTGATCAGAACATACCCCCCGCTGCTCCCGGGGAAAAAGGGAGAGCAGAATCTTTTCTAAAAAGGGTTTACGATTAGAAGAGTGTTCTGTCACTCTGGCGCGCAGTAATCCACTGCGCCACCAAGTCCCTTCAGAGAGATGTCGAAAACTTAAATGACTGAAAGCAAAAGAGCCCTGGCTCAGGTTCCCAGGCAGCCAGACATCCTAATTATCTTTAGATCCACTCCCACATGGAGGGGAGAGAGCACACAAGAGTGAAAAAAAAAAAAAGAGAGAGGGAAAAAAAGGAAAAGAAAGGGGAAAAAAAAAAAGACTGTCACATTGCTTTTTTCTTTTTTAAAAAGCTTGTCTCTGCTCACTGCTTTTCCAGCTGTGACACCTCTCACGGTAGTTAATTAGAATCATGTCACCACGTTAATGTGCTCTGACTGGACTCTGACAGACGCGCGTCCTCCGCCGGCCGCGGCGGCCGCGCTCGCTCCGCGCGGTGCCTCATGGCGCCGCGGCACCCGCGCGCCGGGACGGCCGGGACGGCGGGGACGGGCCCCGCGCTGCGCCCGCCGCGCCGGGGTGTTCCGCCTTATTGCAGCACTCGGGGAACATCCGCTCCACCTGTTCTGGATCCGCCTGACCTTTACAAGCACTAATTCAAAATGACACTGCTCATTTGATGACATTTCTGTTGATTTTTACTTAAGTCTCTTTTAATTATTTAACTGGGAGTCTTTTCCCCTCCGCCTGAGGCTGCAAGGGAAGGGAAGCCCCTTTGTGGCCAGGCAAGCGTGGTCCCACGCCAGCCCCGTGCCCCGCTCGCTCCCCCGCTCCGCGGCCGGGCCGGGGCTGCAGCGCTGGCTCTGGGCAGCAGCATCGCGGTGCAAACGGCGCTGCCCCTGGCTGAGGCAGCGGCTGCGTGTGACCTCTGCTGAGACGGGAGAGCCAAAAAACGGGGTTGGCCTGCTCTGTTCCCAGGGGGTGGTGTGTGGGGTTCTCCCAGGGCTTCTCCAGTGCCTGAGGAAGCACGGAGTGGGCAGGATCAGCTATCCCAGTCAGGCCATGAGAGCAGAGATGGAAAGCAGGCCGTGCGGAGTGAAACTTCTCAAACCGCTGCCAGGAGCAGACAGCGGTTTGTTCCGGAAAACCACGCACGGCTGCAGCCTCTGGGACAGCGCCCCGACCCCAGCGGGATCATCCTGCAGCCACCAGGAGCCTCCGGGGCTGCAAGGGGCTTGCGAAAAGCGAGGGGGAGAGCCGAGGAGGAGCAATCAGGGGAGGCTGACAGAAAGGCAGCGAGCTCGGGGACCTCGCGGGGTGACACCGCGGCGCATCCGCCCCAGCTGCCGGGGGAGGCCCCATTACGGCGGGCGGCTGCTGCACTTAGCGAGCGCGTCCCCCCGCCGCCCTCGCCCTCGCCGTGAGCGCCCGGCCGCGCGCCCCGGGACGCCGGCACGCGGGGAGAGGGACCCCGGCCGGCGCTCGCCCGGCTCCCCGCGGCGCTGCCGGCGCCCGCAGTTAATTAGAATCGTGTCACTAAGTAAATGTGCTCTGACTGGACGCTGACAGCCGCTCACCTCTGACACCGGGGGCCAGGAGACAATCCACATCAAACTACTGCAGTGTGACCCTTTTAACACGCAGAGTAAACTCACTGCACAGCGAGTTGAAGCTCATTAAAACTGTCTACTCTGCGAGCATCCCATTAACCCCACTGTTAAAAACACGCAATTCCTCTTCTTCTTTCTGAGGCCTAATTAATGCTCTGGATCAGGAACAATATCACACCCTAACCTCCCGAGATTCCCAATCAGTAAATGAAAAGAGAGCGATGGAGCCGCAGGGACGCAGCGGAGCCGGCTGCGTGGCTCGATGCACGGGCTGCCGACCTGCCAAAACAGGTAGGGCTTTTCCAGCCGGCAAGGAAGCATCCCGCGCGGATACGAGCAACCCTTGTGGTTCTGGGAGAAGCCCGGGTTCACTCTGCGCTCGCACGGGGCCGGACGGCGACGGGGGGAGGCACCCGGACACGCTCGCTGCTGGGTCTGGCTCATTAGCCACGTACCGGGAGAGGAGAAAGGCTGGGAATAACAGGCACTACTAAAGGACCGTATTTCCTGGCCTGAAACAAAGCCTCAGGCATGTACTTCAGGTTCACTAGCAAAGCACACAGCCTGCTTACTGTCTTCCTTAAAAAAAAAGAAAAAAAAAAAAGAAAAAAAGAGAAAAAAGAAAAGAAAAAAGAAAAAAAGAAGAGAAAGAAAAAAAAAAGAAAAAAAGCCACACACAAGACATCTAAAATGATAATTCTCTGTGTGCTTAAGTCCAAACTTAACAAATCGATCAAATTCTATATGATTGATAGCAAGGTGCATTGCCTAATATCATGTGTTAAAGACTCAACCTCATGTAGATTACCAGCTGTGAACACAAAACGGAGCGGACAACTGGGGACAATCTCATAGCAGTAACTGCTTCTGCAGACTCAGAAACTTCTTCCTTCTTTCAGTATTTTCAGGTCAATAACCGGCTCTTTCAGAGCTGAGA
This sequence comes from Tinamus guttatus, assembly GCF_059628265.1. Lineage (NCBI taxonomy): Eukaryota > Metazoa > Chordata > Aves > Tinamiformes > Tinamidae > Tinamus > Tinamus guttatus. The sequence goes on from NW_028288776.1 coordinate 6,251,920, forward strand.
AGCAGCTGAAAAGGCCTGAGAAAAATAAAGAAGGTGCCTTTTATCTTTCCCATAATCATCAAAACAGACTAACAAAACTTACATGGGAGAGGATCAGATTTACCAGTTCTAAAATCTAGAGGGTGGTTTCCAGAAAGGCTCATTCCAATCGCTAAGCACTGTTCTCACTTCTTGTTTCATATATCAGGTACTTCTGACAACAAGAGTATTCTTAAATTCAATTTTTCTTTTTCATGACACATATGTGAGGCAGACATGACTTTCCTAATAAAAATAATTTAAACTACCACTTGGGTTCTTTCACACTGCATTCCAATTTTCATCCAAAAGCAATACTACTCAAATCCTGAGTAATAACTTAATCACCACCTCTTTAATAAGAAGTAGCAATATATAATTTTCTAATGTAAGAAATATCTAAAAACTAAGAGCAAAGTCTTATTACGTTACATAATCAATCAAAATAAATGTAGAAAATAGAGGATATTTGATGAATAAAAGAATAATCAGATTTAACACACGGGCAGTGGTAGGCAGAGCTGAATATGTTTTGATGGGTGCTGGTCAGAAAACCTTGACCTTTCTTCAGGGAAATAGGTAAAAAAAAAAAAAAAAAAAAAAGAAGAACAAAAATAGAATAAAATCAATGATTGAATCCAGGAGCCCTGTTGGCTGATTTAAATGAGAACTAAAACCTGTGTTTTAAATCATTCTGATTTATGTCAATCTCTGCAACTCCGTGTAGAGACCGCGGTGAGAGAACACAGCTCCATCAGCGTTACTACGTGAGCAGAAGCAGCTAGCAGGCAACCTCCCCGAAATCTCCGTCCTTCCCGGAAACCTTCCATCAAGAGCATCAGGGAACGCTCCTGGTTTCAGGTCCCTGAGGGCTCCCCTGTCTCTAAGGGGCAGGTTCAGCACGGCCAAGTGGCCTGGCCAAGTCTGGGCAGCAGATGGGAGGCAGAGCTGGGAAAAGCAACAGGAACCTCCTTGAGGGGAAGGAGGAGGGCAGCGGTGACGCTGGGAAAGACATGGATCAAGTGAAGAGGAGCAGCCTGAAGACTTGTCCTCATGGGGAGGTCCTAAGTCCTGACAAAGCTGCATGAGGCCAAAAATACATGTTTGGTTGTGATGTGGTCTGTGAGAGGACACTAAAGGCTTCGGAGATGCAGGAGCCCATGAGAAGTCACCCATCAGGAGCTTTACAGGAGCTTCCAGATGTTCTCCTGTTAGGTCACCTGGCTGCAGCCTGGCTGTTCGAGTGCTCCGAGGGCCGCTCAACAGCCTCGGCTGGGATCGGGGGCAATGGGACCTGCTGAGCCTCGTGTGTGCAGGACACGAGCTTCACGGACAAGCTGGTCCCTGGTCTACGGGCACGCGCAGGAGCCAGGCAAGCCCTGAGAGCACCAGCCCCTCACCAGGTACCTGCTGCCACGGCTGAGGGCTGATGGTTATTGACTGCACGACGGAGAGAAGGTCAGTGCTGCCGCTGCTCCTGCACCAAGAGCTGCTGCTCGGGAAGGCAGGCAGTGTGTGCAACGACAGCAGCACGGTTTGGCTAAAATCGAGGAGCAATCTAGACCAGCAGCCCGTGAACACTGGCCTATGCTGGAGAGTCCCAAGACCCCATTGAAATCTGCAGCTCCTCTTTGGCAAGCAGCATCTCAAACTCAGTTTTAAGAACTTCGGCGTGCACATGTCAGTAAGATGAATAACTTATCTTGGCAAGATTCAGCCTTATTTTGCTGAGGGCCAAGAAATCACCAGACAAAAAGAAGTTCTTGACCCCAAGATCCTATAGCCAACAGCAGAGTTCACAGACATTGAAACCACATATAGAGATGGGAGTTAAAGGAAGTCCTCCCTTGTCCTCAGTGTCAGATTTGGCCTGGAGGGAACCCTTATAATTGAAATATCAACTCAAGAAAAGAAATAAAAGAACAGATTTCACTCCCTTTTGCTTCTTTCTTATCTCCTGAGGACTCCCTGCATTCTCATTCTCTGGAGCAGGATTTTCTCACTTATTCTGCCTGGCACTTATCAACAAGCTGAAATATTGACATTTCTCCTTTTCCTTTACCTTTTTCCTCTTGTGAAACAACTGTACCAGGCCTTGCCACTTCCAGCTGCAAGGTAGCTCACATGATGCTTTGCTGACATAAAACATTTCACTAACCCCCAGCAAGATTTGCAGCTTGCTTTCCTGCAAGCAGAGCCAGAGGAAAGCAACACAACTCCACTCAGCAGTTTGTGTTGCACATGCATAGCCCTGTTCTCGGAGGACGTGGCCCAAAACTTCACCCTGTTCCACCACGGAGCTCCTCTTTTCAAAGGTGAAGTTTCCATTAAGCATTTGGCCTTGACCCTAGAGGCTGCTGAGTGCCCTGAACAACCAGGGATTTCAAGCCAAACGAAGGAGAGCGCCGGCGCACTGAGCAGCACCGGTCCTGGGGCACGCGGGGTGTTCGGATGGGGAGCAGGCGGCCGGCAACCCACTGAGTTACAGAGCGGGTCTCAACACAAAATGAGACGCAACCCATCGGGAAGACAGAAAAATTCCTTGCAATTTGTTGGCAGAAAGAAGTGGCCATCCGCCACAATTTTCCTGTCAGGCTTGAAAGGAAACACCCATGTCACATATCCCTGCATAACTGAGCTGGAGATTTGCAACACTTCCCGCTTCCTCCTGGACTGCTCCTCACCCCTTCCCAGCTCCCCAGCTTCCCCTGATCCTACTGCACCTCAGTATCAGTCACCAAAGAGAAGGCAGTCAGCAATAGCGGGCTCTTGCCACAAATAAAACGAGGGAAGAAGCACAAAACAAGCCTGAACAGACCAAGAGTCCCTAAGAACAGCCGAACTCCACAAATAGGACACACAGACGACTCCCTGGGTGTCAGCTCCATCCCCACGATCCCCTCAACACAGCACATAAGACAAGTCTGCTCCCAGGCAAGGAAGCAAATTTTAATGCTACCTCCGTCAATAATGCAACCAGATCCATAGTTCAAAAGGAGCTTGCTAATTAAAAGCTGGTGAGCTTTAAATAATTCATCTCCTTAACTTGGATTGATTGGAGAGTTTAATGGTTAGAGTCTTGAAACAATATTAAACAGCTTCCTCGAGGCCCAGGCAGCAGGTGACTTTTCCAAGCACATCTTACCTTCCTGCAAACTTAAATGCTCACAAGTGACAGCAGGTAAAGGGCTATGAAGCACGGGGAACACCAGGCTGCAGATCTCCAAGAGGTGATCCAATACCCCGTGGAGAAAGAAGATGGGCAGGAAAAATGCAGCCCTTAGAGTTATGGCCCTGTGTGCGTCCCAGGGGATCTGGGCCAAGTCTCTGGTACCCACATGGAGCTCCTGCCAGTCCCCACTGGGTGCTTCCAGCCTCAGTGTCCCAGGCCAGGTCTCCCTCTTCATATCACTTTGATCCCTGCTGTGGAGGAACTAGGGGAAACGTGGAGCTGTACCGGTGTGCACAGTGGGCACAGCTGTTTACCTTGCAGCAGGCTGTGGGACCATGAAACTCATCACACGTGTGGGCGAAGCAGAAGATGACTGAGTTCTCCAGCTCGGGCCCCGCGTCCTCACTCCACAGAGCGAGCTTGCCAGCTCCCAAACTGCTCTGCCCAGCAGCCGGGACACGTGGGAGCCCCCGTTCCCAGGATGAATGCAGCATCCAAAGCAGCTGGGGTACTGGTCTGACAGGGATCGTCCAGCCCAGCTTGGGGACCCCTCACAGCACTGGGCACAGAGCCCCGGTGCCACCCACTTCCAGTCGCAGACTGGGCACTGCCAAAGAGGGGAGCAGCCCCCCTGCAGTGGGATGTGCAGGGAGGAGGCCGAGAGCAGGACATGCTCCCCAGCCATCGCCCTCCTGGCTGGGCCATGGGTGCTGCAGTGGCACTGCGGCACGGGTCTGGGCACACGTTTGTCACATGGGCCCTGGTGGACACGGAGGTCTGGTGGAACCACAGCCTGGCACGAAGATGCCAATTCTGGAAGCGACGGAGAAGTGAAGAGGCAGCCAGGGATACACTGCCCAAACCAAAGCAGGGCACTCGCCCTGCCCACCCTTCCTCTTCACCAGCTGGAGACCCTGGGGGCCTCTGGCCGGGTCTCAGCACCCACCACGGCGCGTGCCGAGCGCGCGGGAGCAGAGCCGCAGGGCCGGGCGCGTCACTCACCTATCCCGCTGTGAGGCCTCCCTATGTGCTGTAGGTTCAGTCCTTTGTTCATGTCTAAGAGCCCGTTCTTTGGCCAACTCCCCATGGCAAAGCTGTACGCCTGCAAGAGAGAAGCAGAGGGTCAGACCGTCACACGGCTTGCACGCCGACACGCTTGAAGGGGCACCTTGCTTGCCCAGGCCTGGCTGCACCTCCGGGCACGCATGGCATCTATAGGTAACAAATTCAATACAGATTCACAGCCCTGGAGAGCACTCCTTGGTCTACCACAATCCCACATCATGTGAGCACCCAAAGCTGCTCTGTGCCGGCTCACCCTCTTGCAGCACATCCATGCTGGGTGCCCTCCTCCCACCTGCTGCAGTGAGCAGAAGAAAAGCACCGCAGAACAGCAGCATCTCCCGGAGGAGCCGCGCTCTGCCAGGGCATGGGGCCAGCTCGGCAAAATGCAGGGCCACCTTCCTTGGGTTAGGCATGAGATGGGGCTGAGGGCTCATCCTGGGGCTGTTCCAGCACCTTCCTGCCTGCCGCTCCTGCCTCCCTAAGGCCAGGGTGCAACCCGCTCCGGGCTCAGCATCACCAGATCTGCTGGTGCCACCCCAGGGCTCAGGGCCTGGAGTCCAGCCCACGGCACGGCAGAGCCGGAGCGTGAGGCAGCAGGGAGCTGCGCAGCAGGAGCCCGTGGGACGGCGCAAATCCGTACGCGGCCAGGCCTCTGTGTCTAATTACACTCTGACAGCCACGTGTCCGCTTCATCTGGAGGCGCTAAGCTTCCCGCCGCACCGTGAGCAGCACAACGGTGCGCGGGCTCAGCGCGGCCCGCGCCGGCGCGCTCCCTGCTGCGTTGAGGGCCACCGTCCCCGGACGTGCGCGGGTCGATCCAGCCGCGCGTACCGCTCTCCTGCAGCGGGGATCACCGCTGGCCGCAGCGCCGCAGGGCGTCCCCGCCACCCTCGGTGCTGCCGGGACCACAGCCGAGGAGAGGCGGGTTGGAAATGCCTGGGGAGAGGCCACCCGCGGTGGGAAGGGACAGCGCCAAGCTGGGCGAGCGGTGGGGGTGGCCTTGGGCACAGGGAGCCCACTGGGGACAGCTGGGGAGCAAGCGAGCTCCCCATGTTGCCCAGGGCCACCCCTGCCACATGCTGCGACCGGAGGCGCTGCCAGGGACCGGCGCTACCTGCGGCTCTCGGCAGCCCCCGCCGCCGGCCGGCCCGGGGAGCCGCGCTCCGCGGGAGGTAATTTATTACGGGCCCACGTAACCATTTACGCTGCTTTGTTACTCCTGCCTTAGCAAAACAGAGGGCTCCACGGATAATTAATAGACAGCATTGCTAATCCTATTGGGAGATGATTAGCAATTAAAACTCCTAATTAAGTCTATGCATAATTCACTGAAATTACACTTTGTGTACACTACAGCGAGGCCTCCTCTGCCTTCCACAAACACGCGCAGATATCTTCATCGCCGGGAGGCTCCCTGCGGGAGCAGAGGGAGCCACAGGGGCCCCGGCACCCTCGGCGCGGGGTGACGGCTGCGGCAGCTCTGCGTGTGGCTCCCTCTCCTGGGCTCCGGCCCAAAGAGCAGGGCCGCGCTCCGCACCAGCACCTCACCCTCCTCCTGCAGCCCCAGGCCCACGTGTCCCCCCACACCGCGTGTCCCCCCACACCGCGTGTCCCCCTGCACCGCGTGTCCCCCCGCACCGCGTGTCCCCCTGCACCGCGTGTCCCCCCGCACCGCGTGCCCATCGGGGCCGGGCTGGGACACGGGCAGGGCTCGACGCGCAGGGACACTCGCCCCGGCTGCGAGGGCGATGGCTCCGCTCCGGCCTGCAGCCCTTGCGGAGCGCCCTGCGCAGGCCCCGCAGCACGAGGGCATCCCTCAAATATCGAGTATCGGCGCCTCAGCTCAAGAGTGGCCCTGCCCCAGGTGAACTGGGCTCGCGGCCCCAAGCCCCACACAGGCAGACACAGCCTTGGGGTGGCCGAGGAAGGCAGCCAGCCCTTGCCACGTGCTCCGGCCGTCCGGATCGGCGCCGGGCCCTCTTTCCACGGCCTCCTGCTTTGCTAATCAAGGTCATTTGGTAGAGCCGCAATACCTGAGCAAACTCGCTAAGCAGCCGCTGTGCAGGCTGCCCTGACCACTGAAGGTCAAGTGTGCACTTATGCATATTCAAAGCTGTCTGCAGGATCGATTGGGTTTTAATTGTTTTTCCTGGGGTTTTGGAAGGAAGTGCCAGGGGCATTGATCAGTCCCCGGCGAGGCCGCTCGCACTCGGGGCCTCGCGGACACCGTCACTTTGGCACAGGCAGATGCAGATGTGGGCGCACAGGGGCAGAAACCCAGAGCTGCTGCGGGAGAAGCACACCGAGATGTGCCATCGCTGGCTTGCATTTGAAAATAAAGCTTTTTAATTAAAATTGGCAATTCTGAGCCGCCTGCCGGCAGCAGCCACACAATCAAGAGAGAGGAGCTTTGCTGTTTAATATTTAAACACAACGTTTAATCTTTAAACAGCAAAGTTCTTCTTCTGACTGTTAAAGCAAGACAGAAAGCGCCCGGCGCTGCCCGACACAGGGCTCGCGGGCGGCAGGGTCACGGCGGCGCCCGCTCCATTGCCACCACTCGGAGCGGGCGCATCCGGGTCAGCCCTTATCCCCTCGGCAAACCGGGAGAAAATCGGATACAGCTCCAGCCACTCGGAAGCCAAAGGTTTTTAAAAACACCACGAGACAGTAGTTTGTCGCTCTGGTTGTAGCCCAGGCTGCAGGTGCTGCGTTGCTCCCCTCCAGGCACAACATAAAAGGGGACAAGACCCCTAGGCATCTTTTTATGTCTACTTTCCAACTGATAAAAACACAGGGATCTTTATAAAAGCTATTTTTAAACGCTTTTGGTCAAAAATCTGAATGAAAAAGCAAGCATAGCCATACTGAGCTGCTGAGAACTAGCAATATTATTTTTACAAAATGATTTGCAAGCAGCCCGAGCACAATTACTTCCACTCATTCACACCAGCTCATAGGAAGGTCTCCCTTTTTTTCCCACTTTTGTTTGTAATTCTGTGTTTACCTCCCTGCCAACGCTCCTCTGAAGTCAGATTATTATTAATTATATTTATTTGCTTACACAGTCCCATAGGCATACGCAGCAGTTCTCAGACAAGCACTTCCCCAGGTCCCCGATGCAGGGCTCTCAAATCAAAGGTAAGCAGATGCTCTGCTGATAAATGCGAGCTAACAGCAGCGGGGGATTAGGAAACGTACTGTATTTTCATGCATATAGGCAGCACCACAGATAATCCATACCCTGCCCAAGTGCCAGCATGGGAGGCAAGTCCTTAGGTAACCTGTGCCTTGGATAACCTGCAGAAAACCCCACATGGGGAATCGGCAGCGGGGACAAGACGGGAGGTACTGGAGCCTGGAACACAGGGATGCTGGGGGCCAATGCACCCAGTTTTACTCAGTTTTACCCACTGCAGCATCCGGGCAGGCTCCGAAATAAAGCACAGAGGGCCGAGCTCCCACTCCTGTTGCAGTGGGTGCCGACCCCCGGGAGCTCCCTGCTCCCTGGTACCCAGCACCAGCAAAACACCCCAGCTGGGAGGCAGGGACTCACCACCAGAGAGGGAAGCATCCCAAGGAAAGGCCCGAGTGGCACCTCTGCAGGTTGCAACAGCCTGGGGCAGTCCAAGCACGGAGCCATCCCGCCGGGCCCCGGGAGCAGGCGCTTGTTTGGGCTGTACCGCCGCAGTTTACAAGCAGCACAGTTGCAGGAAGATGGTCCAGGGGTCAGAAAATTCCCAGAACTGGAACTTGTCAAGCTGATGTATTGATCTAAGTGGACTGAATAATGCTCCATCATTTATTTATGGGGAAGTGCCCGGCACACTTCACAAAATCTGGTGTTTGGCAGTCACATTAAGGCAAGATTTAACATCTTGCATCATGCAAACAGGGCGTCCGTGCAAAGGTCAGGATGCGCCTGCACGCAGGGAGGCCCACGAGTGCTGCCTGCACCGCCACGCGCTGCCTCGAGCAGCAAGGGGCTGCTGTGCCACCCCGCGAGGCGGCCAGGACCCGGCACGGACCCTGGCAGGGCCAGCTTAGGGCTGCCCCCCTCCTTTCTGTGTGCGCCGATGCAAGGAGTTGCACCGTTAAAATTCCAGTTAGAAATTTCCAAAAGAAAAACCAGGGCTGAGAAAAACCTGTTCCCCACAGAAAGCAAGCAGCGGTGAAATTTCCACAGCTGTTCTCCCTGCGGACAGCTTCCCGCGTGGCTCTAGGAGCAGTGGGAGCAGGACATGCTCCTCCAGGGATCGGGCCTCACGCGGCAGCGCGCGCATCGGCACTGACCCCCGTGACATCTTTGCAAGGGAGAAAATGACTTCACGACAGCAAAAGTATCTTCTTCCTCCTGTCATGTCAACTGTGTGCTGCATACGGCCCAAATAAGCACTTCCCTCTGCTCGCCTCATTCAGCTGCCTCCATGATGGGGTGTCAAGAGTTTATATCACTTTGTACACTGGCAGGAAAAAAGAGGTCACGTCTACCACTAAGTGGGCTTTGAAACATAGCTCAAAACATTCAGCACAACCCAATAACCTTAGGTTCTACACGAGACAAGAGCAAACCGAGGGCCACTGAGGGCCCCGTGCCACCCGCGCTGGGTCGGCAGCGCGACGGTGCCATTGGAGCCGGACGTGTTCGGCTAAGAGACAGGCGACCGTCACGCGGATGCTCAAACCCAGGGCCAGCAACGCTGCTCCGCGTGGAAGGAAACTCGTCCATCCAGACGGGGACACAAAGCCCTTGTCCCCAGCACGGGTGGCATCCGCCGCGCGGACACAAGCCCAGCTGGCTGTCGGGAGGCAGGAATTTCGCCCGCTCCACACAAACCCAGGTATAACTCGTCCCTTTTAAGCAGTTTAGCCAGAAGTGCTGCTGCATTCACGGCTTTTCAAGTATTTTTGAATCACTTACAAAAGCAGGATTAAACGATCAGGAATTCCATTTAATAGGACAAATAAAGAAATAACAATCTACTCCATCAGCCCTGCAAAAGGCAGGTTTGATTTAAAAAAAAATAAAAAAATAAGTATAAAAGAGGAAGAGAAAAAAGGAAAGGGGGTTGGAAAAAAAGGGATAATGTGTGTTTACTCAAGCAAAGAAAAAAATATTTAAGTGATGTAGGGGAGAAGATTGCGGTAACTAGTGAAGAATAACATCGTCTGCTTTGCTGTCAAATCACACAAGAATTTCAGTAATAGATTCTCATTCTGACACTCAATTCAATTCGAAGGTGATCCTGCTTTATCCCAACACATCAAATATTAAACACTCGTATTAGCCAGGGTGCCGTCGCCTTTCCCGGCTTAGACGCGGCAGGAAGCTTTTTCCCCTACTTTCTCTCACTCACTATAATATTCTCAATGTTATCTAAACATGCCTTCATACACTGGGGTTCCTTATCAATCCCATTTGGGGGGGGTGGTACTTAAAACGGTATTAGTTGGGGGGGCTTTTATTATTATTATTTCCAAAGCTTTTCAATTTTGTGCGGAAAAAGCTTAGAGAAAAAGGAGGGAGGGGAGGCAGCGAGAGAGGGAGACGGAGCGAGGGAAAGTATAAGAAAGGGAAAAGCAGCCAGCAGCTCTTGTTTGACTGATGCCTTTCAACAAGGGCAGTCTAGCTTGTCAAAGCCCGGGCTCGAGATGAATTGGCATATCTATTCAGCCTGCCTCTGGATGTCATGCAATACAGTTTCATATTCCCAGATAAGGCATGATAAGCAATTGCTGCCCTGACACCGACTCCATCCATCCCTGCCTTTCTGTACACGCGGCTGGCTGTATTACAGATCGCCGCCGCGCCGCTAATAAGAGACATTTAATTTTCGCAAAGGCGGCAGCACGCGGGGCCTCCAGACTGACCACGTAAAGCCCCCCGGCCGCATTAGCACCGGCAGCACTTCATTGCTTTTGCTCGGTGCCCCCCGAGCACCGGGGAGCAGCACCGGGCGCACGAGAAACAAGTTCTGCTCCTGCCACCCGGGGCCGCAGGTGTGGATTAAACATCTGTGCTGATCATCCAGGGGGGTGACAGGAGTAGAGGGTGCTGGGCCTCTGCCAAACAGATCTACAGAGAGGGAATTTCTCCCTGCCCCCGGCTTTGGTCTCACCAAAGGTGCACAACAAGTTTTTATAGGACCTGCAATAGTAGAGGCTTGTGTTTTCTTAAATTTAGACGCAGGTTCTGACTTGGGCAGTCTCTGGTCACGCTGAGAGTGCAGCGGGGAGTGCAGGTGCCCACAGGCTAAACCCAGCCTCGCTGCCCTCGTCCCGCACGGCCTGGCAAAGGCTTCCCAGCAAACAGCTCTGCTGCGTCCCGCGCTGCCAGGGCAGCCTTGGCACACGGGGACCTCGCTAGCCCAGTCCGCGTCCACCTCAGCCCGCCTGTAAGCTGCAGCTTAAACCAGCCACATCTTTCTGCATCATACCAGTAAATTAAAGAAATAAAAATATGAACGGCCCTGTTTTTGGGGTGGTCAGCATTGACCTTCAAGGCACAGAGAGCATGGGGAGCTGCCAGCTCTGCCCACCTCTGTGAGCTGCTTTAGAGGTGAGATAACAGCCCTGGGGAAGATACCCCACAAGAGGAGATAGCCCATGCAAGGACGATGGCAGCAAGGTCTCAGGTAAGGTTCAGTCATGCAAACTAGCCAGATGTGCTTTCTCCTCAATAAAGCAAGCAGCCCGTGCCATCACATCTGCACGCAGAGCGCATGCACGCCACGCACACAGTGAAAGCGATGCAAGAGAAACACTGCTGCGTGCTGCTGCTTGTGTTGCAGCACTGCCTACAGACACAAGATGAGACCGGGGAACCCTGCACAGGGGGATGAGACCCAGGCAGGGTCCACAACGGGCAACTGAGGCACGTGATGGTCCTGTGCTGCTCCTCCTGCCCACCGAGCCCCATGCCCGAGCAGCCTCTGTCCATCCTTCTGCCTTTCCCCTCGCCAAGTAACACACAGCTATGTCAAAATATCTCTTGGTTTCAGCATGGGCAGGACGCAGCCCTTCTCCAGGAAACATTTTGGGGCTCCAAAGCCTCTGCAGCCCCGCTCTGCAAAGGGGAAAAGGCCCCATGAGCCCTGCAGGACCTGCTCACGCTGGGGCTTACACAGCTGACACCCACTGCCATGCCCAAGTGTGGGGCATCCAAGTGCCAAGCGGTTCAGGCCTCACATTTCCCCATGTTTGAACAAGGAGCGCCTGCCTTGCTCCCAGGCTAAGGATTATCCTGGATAAAATGTTCTCGGCTGCTCTGCGCTCCGAGGCTGGTGACACACTAGGTTAATGCCCTGGAGAGCTGGGTCCGAGCCCTGCGTTGGGACACAAGGAAAACAAAGCCACGGGTCTGGGTCCCTGGAGGGCCGAAGCGGCTGCGCTGCGGTGAGGAAACGTGCCCGGCGGCTCCGCAGCGCAGTGACGAGGAGCCCTCTCCTTGCCTCGTCCAAGGCTCCCGTCTGGGAGCACGGATCCCCTCTCGCTGTGTCGCAGCGTTCCTGGCCGCTCCGCGGGGCGATTCGGAGCCAGGCTGGGCTGCACTGGCTTATGGAGAGAGCTCCACACACTGCTCCCAGCGTTAGGACACACAAGCAGCTTCCGATGAGCTCCTGAAAGGCAGAGGCGCACAGCACAACCCCGTGTTCCTGCCCCGGCTGGCGAGAAAGCACGGGTCAAGCTTTCCTTGGTTCTTCCTGACGGCCCTGGAAGTCAATGGGAAGATGTCTCTAGCAATGCTGGACAAGGTCCCTGTCAGTCCCCGGGGCCACGAGCCCGAGCCGCAGGACACCTCAGATGTCACTGGAGAATGCAACAAGCAACGCGTTCTACCATGCTATGTGATACCCACTCCTTCCCCCATCCTTCTCGGGCCACCAACAGAGGCTGTGACACTGGGCCATGCTCTGAAGCCCCCAGCATCCTCCCTATGATCCAGCCCCAGGCCTTTCCACACCAAAGCCAGTCCCACACTCACTGTCTAAACGCTCCAGCCTTCCTGAAGGAGGGCATTTTTCCCCCTCGATTTCTATTTTTACACACACACACGCTCGTCTCTCCCTCGCTCGCTGTTTAATTTCCGTGTGAGAGGGAAGCAGGTGCCCGTGTTCCCGTGAGCTCTCTCTTCTCTAGGTTTTTTTCCTTCTTGGATCCTGCCCCATTAGTTTAGTGCCCAGCCATCTGCGACGTCTCCTGTAATGCTGTCCCCCTTGTGTACCAGGGAGCTTTTCCATTAGCGCCTTTAATATTCTGACACCTTAGCACAGGCTGCTATTACATTCAAACACTGATCGCCCTGTGAAATTACATCGCAGGGCTTGCTAAAATGGAATTGTGTATAATCAGGCTCCTCCATGCACTGTCAGTCCCATCACAAATACAACGTAAAGCAGGCTTATGGATGGGCTTAGCAGCTGCTACAAGTGTATTTTTTTTTAATAGATGAAGTATCCCTTATTTAAAGCATTTCCTTAAGAAAAAAAAAAAAAACAGTGAAAGACAAATCAACAGCTGCCGCACTATGTTAGCCATACCACCGGGCTCTTAAAAATGTGTTATTTACTAAGGTGGCTATCTGTTTATCTATAACTATATCAAACAGAGAAGGAGGGTGAGATAAAGACAGTTAAACAGACAGCCGAGGAGATATCTGCCACTGGGAAATAATAGCTAAATAAAAAGCACCGTTATTTACTCGGGCTTGGGGAGGAGGGAAGCGCGGCGCTTTCCTTGGAGCGCCGCTGCCGCGCAGGGATGTGTGCGCGACGGGACTGCTACGGACACGTAAAATGCAACTGAGCGGCCCAAATCCCGCGCTGCCCACGGGCCGCCCACCCTGCGCGCGGGAGGAGGTTTCGGCTCTGCCCCGCCGTGCACAAGGGATTGGATCCCCATTTTTTATTTTTTTTTCCATCTAAGGAAGTGAGAGTTTAGGACAAAGATATTTCAGGTGGATGCAGGAAGTGGCAGGGACAAAAGGATGGTGCATTGGGGAAATGAGCTCTGCAGCTCCTCAGTGCTCTCCAGCTGCAAAACGCTGCCCCTTACCCTAGAGGTTCTTCCACCTGTCTGCTGTGAAGTTTGACGGTATGTTGTCAAGAAGCACCCGTGGGAATGCCAGGATCACAGCTTGTTTCCACACACGTTGAGAGCCAGTCTGGACGGAACACGCTGGAGCTACATGGAGCACATCCACGGGAGCTGCCCTCCCTCCCAGCGTGGCCCCTTGTCCCTGTAACAGGCTGGGAAAGAGAGCACCCACCTCACAAAAACACCAACACTTCAGCACTGCACTGCAACCTAAATCAGGATGGAAAAGCCAAAATATCCTATCATTTCCCTGCATATGAACAGTTGCACTTGGGAAGCACAAAAGTAACCCCACTGAGAGCAATGCACCCCCTGAACAGGAGCAATCCGTTCCTTGGTGAAACACTGACACAACAGTTTGACTCCTTTTTTTCCGGTGCAGAATAAAGCCACTTATTCACAGCGGACACGCTACTCTTGCGGCAAGCAGCACGTCTCCATACCTGGTGCTACGGACAATTTTGGAAGGGATGTGCCCAGGGGCAGTTCAGCTGTTGCTCACAGACATGCCTAAAAGGGTGAAGATGGGGCTGTGGAGGACAGAGGCCCAGGGACACGGGACCAAGGGAAAGGCTTAGTGAGGTGCTGTCCAGCTGCACACTCGCCCATGCTGCAGGTGCTTCTGTTTGTTACTCACCCCCTGGCATTGCAAAGGGCACCAGCTTGCACGCCAACAGGGAGGGAGGGAAACCGGGTGACCAGCGGGCTTATGCCTCAGTGCCATAACCCATTCTGCAAGCCCTGCCATGAGGGGTGGAAAAGAAATAATCCTGTAGGACTTCTGCACAACTCCTTGTATTCACCTGCCTGCACCTCTTACCGCATCTCTCCTTGCGCTCTTATCCTACAGCTCCTTCCATGCTGTCAGGTCATGCCCTGCCTCCCTTGGATGGGTCCATGGCCTTCTCCAAGACCTACCTCTGCGCGATGCTGAGGATCTGGCCTATACAGGACAGACCATGGGCCAAGGAAAGACGTGCCCTGCTCCCTCTCCTCTTCCTAGATAGCAGACTCTCAGGGCAAACACTCTTTTTTTCTTCTTATTTGGCGCAGCACCCTGCCCAAAAGAGCTCTGATGCTCTTTACGTCTCTGGGTGTTACTGCTCTGCAAGAAGTGAATAAAATAAGAGTTTCTCAGCCCTCCTTCAGGCTTTAAATCTGCTCAGGAGGGAGGCAGCCAGAAGAGCAAGAGAATGGCAGGTGAATACAATGCACAAGGCAGCAGGGAAAAGATCAATAAAGATTAGGAGGGCAGCGGCCGTGTCCCTTGCCCATGTCAGAGGATCTCATGGCTGCAGCGAGGGAACACCACGGCAAGCTAACAAGGCACTGCTGCGGGGACGGTACCTGTCTAATCAAAGGTAGAGTTTACACTGGATCATCTAAGCAGCAGCTCTTCCTCGTGATTGTTGACTCAGGTCAGGGTTAAGACTGGGGAGGTTAAAGCAGAGACACCTCTAAGAGCTCTGATGGATGCGAACACCAGGCAGGCAGGCGACGCGAGCGGGCCCAGCCAGCACAGCCCGCTGGGGCAGCAGGAGGCAAAACTCCCGGCTTGTGGTGGAAGGGCAAACAGAGGGAGATGATCCAGGGGCTTGGCCACACGCTGCAAAAGAACAGATCTGAAGAGAGGTCATGAAAGCAGAGATTAAAAGGACTGGGGATAAGGATGCAGTGAGGTCCCAAGAAGGGGTTATTGGGAGGTGGTGGCGGGGCAGGACACGCTGTGGGGACAGGAACTGGGGTGGTGGATTCAGCACCTCGGCTGGCCCTTCCCTGCCAGCCCTCCTAGGAAACGCTGTTAATGCTGCTGCTGCTGGTGGAAGGTCTGCAGAGAAGTTCAGCTCCCATCGACTCACTAATACAGGTGGAGGAGAGGGGCCCCTACGCGGGAGCGGAGCGCTCGTACCGCGGCCCTCGCCAGCCTGCAGCTGCCCCAGGGGCTCGTGGCCTGTCTGCGTTTCCTGCCTCAGCTCCTGCTGCGGCTGGCGGCAGCAAGCAGAGCTGCACCGCGGAGGAGCGGGGCTGCAGCAGAGCCCCGACGGGCTGAGGGGCCGTGGGCAGGTCCTGAAGCTGGCTGGTAAGGGCTTGGCCACGGAGCCAGGCCAGACGGCCCACATGGTGCCCACGTGGGGAGCACAGCCCCAACAAAGCCAGCGGAGAGACTCCTAGACAGTAACGTGGCCCAGTGGCTTCTCCACGGAGCTAATCAGGTCTCCACTGCCAGGACTGCGGCCAGAGGAACGCAGCTTGCCACCTTGAGAGGATGCCCAACCTTTCTCATTTGCACCACTGTTTTTTTCAGACTTCAACTTGCAGCACCCCTTTCATTAGGCTCAGCAGAGGCTGCCCTGCTGCGGCAGGTCCTCCTCAGCAACAAGCAACGATGTCCTTGCACAAACACCCGCAGCCGGCAGCATCCGAGCACCTGCTCCTGTGTCTGGGACCGAATCCAGGCTGCAAACCACGTGCACAAGGGCAGAGACAAGGGCCACGGGGCGGCAGGACACGGCAGAGCAGCCGGATCCCTCTGTGACCAGCGACGGCCGCGGCTGCCGCCCCGGAGAGCTGGCAAACGAGCTCCCGGCCAGGCGGCTCCTTGTAATCGGAGCCCGGCGCTGTGTGTGTGTGTGTTACGCTCGAGTTGATGGCGGGTGTTAAATTCAATGCCTGGAGTATCGATTTCCTCGCACACGCAGGACTTTGTTAAAGGGTTAGCCATGAACCGAGATCAAAGGGAGGTTAACTCGTTTCTCCTAAGTGGTAAAGCAGATCTCTAGCAAAACCGGGCTCCGGGCCGGCTCCGCAGAGGATGCTCCGTGCATGTCGTTAGCTACCTCGCTCCTCTTGAAAGCCATATAAGGCCACAAAGCCGCCCCAGAGCAGGCAGATAAAATGATCCTGGCAGCTTCTCCGGACCCCAGGGCTATCTTGAGGGTCCGGCGGGACAGATGAGGGGCTCGGCCTGCCTCTCCCCGGCTCTTCTATCACAGCAAAAGAGGGGACCAGGGCTCTGCCAGCTGCGCCTTAAGCAACAGACTGCAGCTGAGGGGCTGCAGAGCAGACAGCATCCCCCCAGAGGGAAACAGGGTGTTTGGGAGCAACACGGATCAGGGAAGCAGCTTTCCAACCGAGAGTCTGCTCCTGCTAACACCCTGCTGCTCGGCACCTGCTGGCACCGTGGCCGGGAGCGGACACCGCAGTAGCTCCATTTCAACCTGCATAGCTCCCGTTTGCTGCATTTTGTTTTACACTTTGCTTTCCCTGCCCCACGTTAAGTAATTTCGGTACTCATAATGCCAAGATCAGCAGGTTTTACCACAGCAGTAAGAGTTGATTTAAGTGCACAAATAAGACCGCACTAATGGGGATCCAGCTTTACCTTTCTGATTTTTAAGGGAGGAGAGGCAGGAGAAGAGGTATAGGAGACAAGGTGGAATAGTTATCGTTGCTATTAATGAAAGCCCAGAGGCCCTACGCAAGAAGCATCCATTTCAGCCGAACATCTGCCAACAATATAAGATAAAATTTCCGAAGTAGCTAAGGTGCTTAGCCTGGATTACGCCAGCCTCCTGCGGGCTCTGCTGCAGCTGCCCTGGGGCTTCAGCACCCAAGTCACTTCCAACAACAGGACTTTGGTTCCCAGGCCATGCGGGCACGAGCCCCTCTCCCCTTCCCCTCTTCTCAGCTGTTTACAGCATAGTTCAGCACAGACTCCCTGGTCTCCAGAGCCCCATGGCAGCCCATTCTGGGGGTGAACCCTTCAGCAGGAGCTTCATTCCCAAGCACTTAAGTCAAATTTAAACAGGGTCCTCCATAAAGAGGTACCCCCACCCATTCTGCTCCATGCCAAACTCATGCCACCCAGCACTCCCCCAGCAGCGGATTTGTTTTTAAGTGAAAGGTTTATGCTGAAGTGCTCAGGGAATATCTGCTCAGTGCCCAGCATACCAAGTGCTGAGGATTTCACTTAAACTCTCGGCATCTGTGTATCTCAACTAAATTAAGCTATTTGCTATAAAAGAGCACAATGACAGTAATGGAATAATAACAGCATTAATAAAACACAACAATCCTCGAATGAGAAGCGGACGCATCAGATAGCTTCAACCAAGGGAAGAAGGCTATTCTGAAATCACACACAAAAACCATCTGGGGGTGGAGAAAACCAACAAAAGCTCTGGAACTCAGAGGTCAGACTGAAATTATGTTTTTAACCTCAAAAGAAAGATGCTTGCCAGAGCCTTCCCAGCCAGAGGGCTCCCACACCAGCTGGATGTGAATTTCCACAGTTCCCTGCAAAACAAGGGCTTATAATGGGAATGCTGGACATTTCTGGGAGGCACTCTGGCTCTGCAGATGGGGTGGATGGGGCACTTTACCAGGGAAAGGGATGAGGGGGAAAAAAAGACCAAAAGCTTGTCAAGAAAGGCCTGCAACAGAAATGACCCCTTAGGCACCAGCAGGTTTTAACACAGCTCCTCAGACAGATGCATCGGTGCATGGGGCCACGCGGCACGCGAAAGCCTCGCAAGCGATGCAGGGCCAGATGCTTGGATGTCATTATGCAAACATCCAGATGTCGCAAACTCACTTCCCCCGCCGTTCCCTTCCAGGCTGGGAACTCGCCTTCGCTTCATTCCCAAACTCCTTCTCCTCCCTTTGTTTTGGAGGAGGTTTAGACCAAAGGCAACACCTGCAGCTCCACAGTGCCCGTGCCCTGCCTGGCAGGGGAGCTGCCCTGGGAGGTGGCCGGGGTGCCCCCGTCTTGGTTGTAGCTTGGGAGGCCCTATCCCTTCACTGGCCCTCTTTCCTGGAGGAAGCAACTCAGCACTTAGGCTCAGAGCAACGAGTGCACATTAAGCACCTCGCGGTGTCTCTCCAAGGTCTCACAGCAGCCCCATCCTGCCCAGGCACCGTCCGCAGCACCAAGCCCGGCAACCAGCGACTCCCAGCGAGGCAGAGCCGGGAGGGAGCAAGCAGGGAGCTGGGAGCAGGCAGGGAGCTGGGAGCAAGCAGGGAGCTGGGAGCAAGCAGGGAGCTGGCTGCCCAGCGAGCCGCCTTCTGCTCTCCGGGTGCCGCCTTCTGCTCTCCCGGCCTCCCAGGAAGGAGCAGGAACAGGGAGCGGGTCCCTCAGGCGAGTCCGTACTGCCTACACTCGCATGCTGCAAGACCCGGAGACAGGGCCATAAAAAAACATCCCTTCTTCTTGTCCCCAGATAGAGAATTTAAACTTGGATGACATGGCTCCTGCCAACACACCCAGCTGATCCATAAGATAGCTGTTTCCAGCTTCCGCCTTTCTCAATTCCTATGGAGAAAAAGCCAAAGCAGCTGTTGCCCCAGATCTGAACAGGCTGCAAGTTTCTTTGTTTTCATTACAATTTCCTCTCCCGATGCTTTTTTATTTATTTATTTTTTCTTAAGCCATTTCTGCTGTGCCCCCCGGAGGTGCTCCTGTGATTGAATGAAACACGACCCCAGGCTCCAATAAGTGTATTTCAATTACATCTGTCAGCATGTAACAATGTAATGATATATCATGTGATATTAAATCCATGGTAATCATATCAGCGATTTTTTTAATAGTGCACTAATCACATTATTACATCTCAATAATTAACAACAGAAGGCCTAAAAACCTGGATACAAAGGAGAAAACTCTGTGGGTCCCCCACTCTTGCCTGGGAGAGGCCCAGAGGGGAGCTGGATGGTGGGGCGATGCCAGGCAGGTGCCATATCATGAGTAGCAAATCCCCACCACTACCAGGGTGCAGGAGCTTTGCACCAACACCACTGCTTGGAGCAGCCAAGAACACCCCTTCCCAACCCCAGGCGGGTGGGAAGCGAATATCTTGGAGTCATAATGAGCCACGTGGTCCATCCCATCTTGCCCACCATTGCTCCTTTCTCCCCTGCTGCCTCTGAGCTTCCCCCTTTCCTCCACCAAAGCAACCCCTCTGCTCCAGAAAGCGTCCTGCAAAGCTTGCTCACCCAGAGCTCCCCGGGATCGCTCCGGAGGCTGCAGGAGAGCACGGCCTGCCTGCCCCACGACACGGACAAGCAGGTGTCCTGCAAGGAGGCACCAGTCCTACCAATGCTTCCTTCTCAGGCTGCAACAGCTCCCCTCGCACCACTCAAACAAAGCTGAATGAGCAGCCCTGCCTCGTGCCGGGGTCACTGTGGCTTTTGCAGCACAATCAAAATCTCAGCTTAAAAGTGAAAAATGGCAACACACTCTGGAGAGACAAGAATGCTCTTGGTGTCAACCTCCTCCCCAGGCTCTCAGCTGCACTGCCTGGAGCACGCGGGGGCTGGACTCTGCAGCACTGACTTACACGAGATTTTGGAGCCCTGTACACGGAGGGGCTCTGCGTTACCAACACACATTTTGTGCACAGAGGTGGCTCTCGGAAGCTCCCAGCTGGGATTCACTCCCCACGTGTCGACCTTCTTCCTGACCTCACCCGCAAGGCGAGGGCTTCTTTCTGCCAGCTCCCCAATGGCAGAAAAGCAGCAATCCCAGGAGGGCCCCCTCAGACCGTCACCCCAGGGTTTGCAAAGCAGAGGCAGACGAAAGGCGGCCGAACCCTCGTCCTCCCGTCCCGTGCCCGCCGGTGGCGCAGGACGGCGCGGGTGGCCGCGCTGCTGCGGGCTCCACGGAGGCGCTGCCGCCGGCCAGGCCGGCGCACAGGGCGCGCGGAGGCCCGGGGGCACCGTCCCCAGCTGTGCCGCAGCTCCCACGCTTTCTTCCAGGCGCAGCCTGGTCAATCTAGCAGTTTCCACATCACAAGCCGATCTGAAGAGAGCCTCATTACCTGCCTTAAAGTTCCAGCCAAGCACTTAGCTCTTAAAGACAGGATTTAAGGAATATTTGACTGATCATTTCTCTCCTCATTTAGTTTAGCTGCTCTGAACCAATTCAACCTGGGAAGTTGAAATAGTGAGAACGGGTGGAAACGTCTGTGCAGGCAGTGGCACTGTGCATGGCACACAACTTCCCAGTGCCCATTCCAGCTCCTCCCAAATGGCCGATCCCAACCCCGCACAACCTCCCAGCAGCCACAAGTGCCCGTGGGGCACTTCCTTCCATGTGAGATGCCTCCTGGCATGTGAGTCCCAGAAGAGCTTTGCTCCCCTTCCCTCTGCCGCCATCACACGCTGACCACGGCTCCAACGCAGCCAGACTTGCTGCTTCTGGCTCTTGGCTTGGCACCACTGCAGCCCCTTCCCCGTGGTCGTGTCCCCTACGTGCACACCTTTGTCCTCTTTGTCCCCCTGCCTCCTTGGTCCCATTGCTGTGAGATCCATGGCCCAGGCCCCAGGCCGGGCAGCCCAGGCGCAGCGCTGGGACACGCTGCTCCCTCACCCTGGGCACGGGCGCCACGTGGGTGGGCACAGACCCAGCACAGAGACCACGGGGGGACACTGGGGAGCTGAGGAGGCTCCAGGGCTCGATGGGACCAGCACAGTGAGCACAGAGACCCTACTCATGATTTTGGGGGCAGCCCAGCGAGCGGCCGGTGGGACAGACGGACGCCCTGCTCGCCAAGGCCGTGCAGCTGGACTTCCTCTCCCTCCCCCCGCCATTCCTTTTCCTCTTTTTTTTTAATTTTGTCTCAGAAGCCATGATCCTTTAAAGATGTGCACGTCTCATTAGCTCTACCTTGACAATCATTACCGCTCCCGCGAAGGCAGGAGGAGAGCTCAGCCCGAGCGTGGGGGAGTCCATTACCTTGTAGTTAAAGGGACATTGACAACTCTGGTCTGCCTGCAATCCAATTCCCCCTCCGAGGGGGAGCTCCCCCGCTCGCTGCTGTCCCGGCCTGAGCGATGCTGCTCTGCTCACCCCGGACGAGCGGCCGTTCTCGCAGGGAGCCGGTTGTTCTGCACCCCCTGCAAACCCGGTGCTCCCCTGCAGCAACCGGCGCCTTCCAGCCACTCTGCCCAGGGCCTCGGAGCGTTCGTGTCTCATTGCCGCAGACGCACGCTCCCTGCTCCCACAAAACCCAACGCTGGCTGTGTCACCAAGCAGCTGTCCCAGGAGCGCACTGCAGGAGTCCTGGCCAGCTAAGGACTACCAGGACACTCGTCACGCAGCTCAGGGCTGCAACACACCCTGCGGTGGGTCTGTCCTCAGTGGGTCTGTCCCTAGCTGGCTCGGGGGGTGCAGCCTGGACCGGCACGCACCCAGGGGTGGGCACGTGGAAGGATGATGCAAGGTCTGCACCAAGGCGTCGAGGGGGTGAACGTGCAGGAGGGCGTCCCCAGGCCAGGACATCCTGAGTTAAGGATGTTGGTCTGCACCTTTCGGCTTTGCTTATCCCAGGGGCTGCTGCTCTGCTCCCACTCCCCTGCCCGGCTCTCCCCCAAGCCTGCGGATCACAGGGGAACACCACATCACACCAGGGCAGGACCCCCCTCCTGGACTCCCTCACTCAGGAGTTTTTGGGGCAATGACCCCAACGCAACTTGATGAAATACCCGTTGCCTTCTTCCATTCACTCTGGCTGTGAATGCCAGTGCGATTCTTGGCAGGTAAAAACAGGACAAGGTGCAGCCTCAGAGAGAGGGCTCCTACTTTTTTTGTGCCTTGCAGGACAGGAGCTCTGCTGCAGCCAAGCTGCCTCCCCAGTGCTCCCCGCAAAGCCATGGCAGGGGACAGCAACACGGGCCTCGGTTCGGAGCCACACTCCACGCGAGGATCCTACCTACGCACAAGACTGTCCAAGAACTTGACAGGACTCTGTTTGAAAAAGATGTTGAAAGAAATGATCTCTTTAAGTGCAATGGGAGATATTTGTCTCTGATTTACCCTTGGCTTTTTGCTCTGGTTCAGGTAGGCGCGGGGTGGGATGGCTGGCAGATCTGAGAGCATGGCACGCCCCAGCGGGCAAAGCGAGCAGTGCGGAGGAAGGCGCGAGTCAGTTTGGAGTGCTCCCCATTTATCAAACTCACGCAGCCCGCCAGCAGAGCGAGTCTTTCTATCATTACAGCTCTCAAAATCCGATTCATACCACTAATCCTGCCTTCATTCTCCCAGATTAATAACATCTCTTTCAACCTTCACAGTGTGATAAATAGACAAAGAGAGAACAAAAGGAGAAACAGAAGTGAGAGAAAGAGCCAGAGCAACTCCACATAATAAAGAGAATCAAGAAAGGGGAAAGGAAAAAAAAAAAAAGGAAAAGAAAAGGAAAGAAAGAAGCCAGCACACTTGACTCTGCCATTTACTTTAGCAGATTCTCCCCAAGAGCTCCCTGCGATCTTTAAAGAATGTAAAACATTGCTCAAAGAAAAGGCTCGTTAGCAACTCTGACCAGCCCAGGTTTGCTGGAAATCTTTTCACTTCCAGGCTCAGCTGAGGTCAGGAGCAAAAACGAGTTTGTTGGTTTCTCATCCCGCTCGTGCCCATGCTCAGGCAGGGACAAAGCCTCCCGCACTCCCTGCGCTCTCCTTTGCTTGCAATCGTCTTGCACAGAGGCAGAGGGGAGGAATGGCCGGGCTCTGCTCTAGGAGGAACCCCAACAGCCCGGCAAGCCCCTGCTGCGCTGGCCAAGCCCCCAGAGCTGCCCCTCTCTGCCCCAGCCTGCGCCCTGGTGCAAGGGCACATCTTCACAGCCTGCCCTGGCAGCCACCACGCGACGGCTTCCATCCCGCCAGGGCCAAATAAACTCCACCAAGGCCTTGAGCCGCACCAAAGGAAGTGCGTGTCCCACCAGGCAGACCCGTGTTTGGGGCAGCCAGGACTGCCAAGTACCTCTGGCAACCGTGGAGGCACCCGTGGAAGGATCCTGCATCTCTGTGTGCCCGCGGTTCCCAGCTGGGCCTGCTCCCAGCGCCAAGCAAGGGGGTAGCAGCAACGCGGACGCGCTCCCCAGCCCTCCCTGGCCTGGGCACGTTCAGAAACGACTGAGCCCTGGTGAAAGCTCTTTCTAGAGGACCCTGGAGGGCAACCCCCCCAGGCTCCGGGGCGTTTTCACTTTGCCAGGCCATTCTGAACACTCCACACGATCTCTAAATTATGTCAATAATTAAATGTTTATTGGCATACTTTTCCCATATTGTTTCCAGACCTGCCTGTTTTTTTGTTCCAGTGATCGACTTCCCTCACCTCAATCTTTCCCTAAGATGAGCACCTGCAAAATGTTTCCAGAGCAGCTCTGCTCCCACCCCCAGCAATGAAAAGCTCCCTTTGAACCGACTCGCCTCCGACTCCAGGCTCTGGGCACAGTCCCCTCGAAGGTGCTCCGCACACGGAATAACCGCGCTCCAAGGACACGAGACAGGATGGGGCAGAGTGCAGGAATCCTGGCCAGGACAGTGCTCTATCATGGTTCATCTTTCATAGCCCCTGTGCCGAGGCTGTGCTAGGAATTTTTTTTTTCCCTTTTCTTTTAAATGCTCCGTATTACTCCAGGCTTTGAAGTACAGAGAAAAGCAACACTCAATGTGCCTTTTTTTTAAAGCTACCTTTATCACAGCAAATCTTTTCCTTCTCCGCTATGTCGCTGGAGATAGATATCAGGCAAAAAGAAAGTCTCCTCTTCTAACAATGGATTTCCCTTCCCTTCTGAACTTCAAATAGAAAACTCTTATCTACACCCACAGTTGACCAGAAGAAGAAAAGAAAAGAAAACAGACACATGAACAGAACCCAGGCTCCCTTTTTATTTACTTAAAAAGGCTGCGCTGGGTTCTTCACGGAGAGATGCTCAGAACATGTTTATAGCACATATTTACTCACTTCACTAGCTATCCCACCACCATGAAAACACACTTTCTTTTCCTACAGAATGACTCTCCTGCGCTCCATGTACCTTCTGCATTTTTCTTTTTTTCCTTTTTTAATTTAGCAAGCTCCATGAACCAGGGCCATCCAGAACAACAAAGCCTACACCTAAAGCTGGGGACAGCAAGAGCTCCTAAAACTCAGATAAGAGTTGCAGCAATACCCCTGGCTCAAGGTAAAGCATCACTTCCATGCAATGTGAACTCTCTAAAATGCCAGCAGGATTGCAGGTCAGACCTTGCTGGCTGTACTCAACAGGATGTCACGCAGGCTGGAATGGGACCAGTCCGCGTTGGCTGTCCATGACCTACCCACATCCACGTGCTGTGTGGCACCACGCGCGGTTATTACCATCAGCCAGCAGCTCCACTTTGCATTTAAGGTATCTCCACCAAAGGTGACAGCCTGGCCCTCCTACAGTCAGGGCTGCTTCAGCATTACCGTCGCAGGGGCAGGCTCTTGAACCAAACACACAGCCAAATATCTCACAGATGCACCCGATTCCTCATAGACCTCCCTCTGCCTTTGATGAGAGTCACTCTGAGGAGAAACATATACTGCCATGACATTTTATTCCACAATACACGGCAAGAAACCAAAAGAAGCAGATACTACAGTTTCCCCAGCTTCCCAGCAGTCCTGCCTGATCACCACTGCTTGAAATCTTCTCACTTTCGGCTTTGATAGACCTGGTAACATAAGCGTCAGGGACGCAGATTCCCCTCGAGCATCTTCTGGACCAAAAGTGAAGCTCCCAGTCCTCCTTCCCTCTCAAACCTACTCCCTGCCTTGAGCAGAGGCACAAATTTATGCACAAGAGGTTGCTACAGACAAGCTGTCTTCCCCACAGCCCATGGCATAGTGGTGCTGCCAGAGACAGCCCATGAGAAGAACCCCAGCTGAAGAACTTCCTGATGGAACCGGAGCCAGAGTCCCACAACAGTTGGGACAGAAAGAGATAGAAACTTTCCAAGTCATTTTTCATTAGAAATAAAAAGTCTCCTCAATCAAAAGCAAAATCTCATTCTTGTTACTATGGCCAAAGCCAAGGGGAGAGCAAACTCCCACCTGAGACACAGCCAGGGGTTCTCTGCATCACTCATGGGTACAACATGCAAGTCCAAGTCCGGTTGGACTCAGATCAGGCAGCTGAAGAGCAGACTCAGCTGCTTCCCAAGTGACTGCCCTAAGCAGCTGGCTACACCTTACTCTGCAAAACGCTTCCGCTTCATGTCCCACCTTATTTTTTTTTTTCAAAAGATGTTGAAAGCCCTTTACCTTTTTCCAGCACAGATGGTCCCCTTCCTTTCCAACATGTACAGGGTAGAAACACCCCAAGCCCTGCTCTTTCCCCAGTAACACTCCCCCATATTTTCCAAAACTCTATCCAGCTTCAAAGCAGCACCCGGCCCAGGACAGCCCAGCCGCCCAGCAGGTTCTCCTCATGCTCCCCGAGATCTTCCAGCCGCCCAGCAGGTTCTCCTCATGCTCCCTGAGATCTTCCAGCCGCCCAGCAGGTTCTCCTCATGCTCCCTGAGATCTTCCAGCTGCCCAGCAGGTTCTCCTCATGCTCCCCGAGATCTTCCAGGCAGCAGCACCATTCCCTTCATGCTGAACTGCACAAAAGCCCCCACTGCTTTTCCCTTGGGACACTCCCACCCTGAAGGCTCCTCCCTGCAGAGTTACAATGGGAAGACCCATCAGACAAAGCACCTTCTCTTCAAGCTGCCT
Organism: Tinamus guttatus; assembly: GCF_059628265.1. Lineage (NCBI taxonomy): Eukaryota > Metazoa > Chordata > Aves > Tinamiformes > Tinamidae > Tinamus > Tinamus guttatus. Next base: position 6,277,794 of record NW_028288776.1, read on the forward strand.
GGTGACAGATGTTCAGCCAACGGAGCGGTGGGATTGGCAGAGCACCACACAAGTGCTTTATAATTCCTGCTCCTCTCCTCCTTCCTCAATGTCTCCCGGGAGAGACGCGATGATGGACGGTGACATAACTGACTGTTCCCAATCAAGGTAATGTAAGTAATGACAGCTGACGTGATTCCTGGAACGTGCAGGCGCTGCCGGCCTCCGAGCCCTGCCTACCACAGGCAGCACCACCAGGGAACGTGATGGGAGAGGAGATTGGAGCATGGGCCGGTCTGGAGGGGTGGGAGAGCCCCAAGAAAAGAGCCTGTCCTCCAGCTGGCTGCAAGAACCTCCTCCTCTGAGCCAGCAAATGGAGCCGAGCAGAGGTGTGCAGGCTGGGAGCCAGCTCCTGCACCGCGCAGAACGGCCCGAGACCTGCACGCGGCAGAACCCCCTTCTAGCCTTACACAGGACTGTAGAGACCCCTCTCCTCTTGCAAGTGGCTTGTTGGGGTCTTCCCTGGCCATTCAAGGTTCACCAAGGCTTTTACTATGCTGGTCCTAACTGCCATAGTCAGTGAATACCTGGAAAAGGAAGCATCCAGTCAACAACCCGGAGCTCACTGAAAACTTCTGTCTTTCCAGGCACATCATCTGAACCCAGAGCAGAGGGGCTTGAGCAGCCCCAGGACACATGCATGGGTGCACGTGGCCTCACAAAGCAAAAAATGCCATGCAGGCTCATAGCTGAATCCCTCTTACAGAACTTCAAAATTAGTAAGCAAATTTAACATGCAGAGAAGCAACCGATTAATAACCCAGCATTGACTTAAGAAGACCTTGAATAATACATAGTGCTTGTACACGGAAGGGGAAAAAGTCAAGTCCTTCTGCTTGTCAAGTGCATCCTGCCTTCCAAGCAGCGATACTCGGGAGGAAACCTCCCCACCAGCCAGCCACACTTTTGAGCATCTCTTCAGAAAAGCCTTTCTCTAAGATGAACTGCAAAACTTTGCGCCAAATTAGACCGGCACTTGGACAATTCCAAGCACCGTGTTCTTTTAAATGTAATTAGCACTTGCTGTTAATAAGCCTCTCCTCTAGAGCAGCCAAGCCAAACAAGTGAGGTGCTGTGCTGCTGGGTGAGCACGTGGGCAGATGCCCTGAGCTGGCCGCGCTGGCAGAGCAACAGAAAGGCCTTTCCACTGGGCTGCCCCGATCTCTCCTCCACTTGACACCAGTGCAACCACATGGAGGAAAAGTCAGATATAAGTAGGCAAAAATATAGACAGAAGAGCAGTTTTGCAGGCTCCCTGGGCACTGCTGTGTCAGCAGATGAAGTTGTGAGGAGGCTATTCCCTTCTACAGCTTGATTTCTGCTTCTGCTATTCCACGTTTTTGGTGCGAGTCACTCAGAAGTCACATTAGTGTCCCTACATGGTGCTAAATAATGGTGGCTCAAGAAAAATTTTCTTCCTTTGAGAATAGCCCAAAACTGAACTGGTGGCAAATCAGTGTTTCTTCTGACAAGAGCCAGTATTTCTGCATAGGCTACATGCACAAAGTCCAGCATGAGGGTGCAAGAGTGCTGCAGAACACCAGGCATTTGTACATAGTCAGTGAAATACAGGGAATCTCAAAGGCCTTAATTTTTGAGGGAGAGAAAGATTTTGAATAGCATCTCAGGCGGGGACTCCCACCAGCTGATCACTCTGACCTGTATGGGCTGAGTGACCTTTCAGCACAGCCGGTCCACAAGGATGTTGCAAGGATTTAGTGCCTGCAAAGCAATTTGAAAATCAAAAGCTTCATGATCAAGCCCTGTGCTTGGAGCCCTGGACCAAAGCAGGACGTAGTTCCTATTCCAGTCTCTGCTACAGACTCACAGGAAAATCATACAACTGATCCACGCCTCAGTTTCCCCCACATAATACTTACTGAGCACTGTGTGCCTAAATGCATTCAAGATTTTAAAGAGCTATAGCATTTAGGGGCTAAACACTGAAGGAACAGCATTACATAAAATGTGAGTAATTTAAGACACAGGGTCAGAAGGGAGCCACCCAGTGCAAAACATGAGGGAAAAGACTAGACCAGGAAACAGAATTTGTCGTTCAGCAGATGTAAATGACCGCTAGCCAGAAGCAGTGCTCTGAACATACACATTTCAGTGCTGAAAAGTGGTTCTGCAAAGGAGACTAAGAAAAAAATGTGAAAGACATGCTCAATTCTTATACTTCGATTTCCAAAGCAATAAGCAGAGAAACTGGGCCTGAAGGGAAAAAAAATATTAACACCCAAATGCCATCATTCAAACAGTAAAGAGGAGACACCTAGACTGGGGTAGAACTATTTCCAAAGAGAAGTTTGTCTCTCCACCCCTTTCACACCCTGCAGTGGCTCCAAGGAAGAATACTTAAGAAGCCGCAAGTTTGGTCATAATGTGTAAAAAGCCCCTGAAATGCGACATCATTTACTCTTCTGTGGTATTGCTCAGCAGAGCTAATAAATCTTGCATGAGCAGAGCTGATTCTAATTTTCTAATATGAAAAGGCATTTGGATTGAGAGAGAGGGGAAGATAAAAGTGATTGAATCTCCAATAGCCCAGCGTCAGTGACAAGAAACATCCTGATGGGGACCCCGAGGAAGAATGGCTCCCCCTCCTCGCACGCACCCTCGCACAGCCCATTCTCCCTGCTCTCTGCTCATGACGCCTCCCTCTCCCCTATTGACAGGACGTGGTTTTAAACACAGCTACACAAGTTATCATTTCTGCCTTTTGATCAATCTGAATTTTCAGGGCAATTACCCCCTTAATCAATGATTGGTATCAGCAGCCCCCGGGCCCGCGCCGCCGGGGCGGACGGCGGGTGCATATGCAATGACGTCGGCGGGGGCCGGCAGGGTGCAAAGCTGTGAAGGCCACTTCAAGGAACGCCTGGCCTGAAAAATAAGCAGAGGGACCGAAAGGAGCCTGGCGCAAGGTGTCCGTGGTACGGGCAGGCCATGGGAGCCAGGGATGTGCCGAAAGCGTCACCCTATCGAGAAATAAACCCACTAAAGCAACAGATTTACCGTGCCCCGAAACTGTAGATTTAGGAGCTGTCGATAGCCTGCTCCTAATGAGGTTAACAAAGTCCGTTTGCAATTTGAGACTAAAACCTCTAGAGAAAGCAAAGGACAAGAGAGGCAGGTTTTAACAGTCTCCAAAATGTAGGGTTTCCATTTGGGGTTTTATACATTTCCATAAAATATTATTCAAGGAAAGTCACCAAACGCCCCTAGCATTTACATGCACACAAAGAAAATCTTCCACCGATCTTCCCTGGAAGGAACATGTACTTCAACAGTGGATGTTTGCACAGAATCTCAACTCTTCAAGAGAAGACCAAGCTCCTCAAGGGGGTCTCCTACCACCACCTCCCCAGGTATATAGATGCTCCAAGAAACCCTAAATCAGACAACTATAGAGGCCATGGTTTGGCTGGGAGGCAAGGCTCAACCCACTGACTTGCCAGGGGACCTCTGGGCACCGTGGCACCAGCAAGGAGCCTGGATCCGGAAGACAGCAGGGAAATATTGCTGATCCCCGTCGGAAAGCGGCCGGGTCCCCACCGGGGAAAGGGAACGTGGTGGCTTCACCGCGCTGCCCGCCAGACCGGCTGGCATTGAGCAGCGGCGGCGGCGCCAGGTGAGGCTGGCAGGACCGGCTGCCTCCGCAGGCTGCTGGCTGCAGGAGCCCTCCGAAACGCACGGTATTTCACTCGCTATTTTGCATGAAGAACTGCCGATCAAAGATATCCCCGCTGTGTACTCCAGAGCAATAAAAATAATGAAAAAAAAAGCACAAGAAGAATTCTTTAGGCGGGTAATGGGCATTTTATTCCTTTTTATGACACTAAGCATAGGCAGCTGGCATAATTACACCACAATAAAGGCATAATGTGCACCTAGCAGAACAAACTCGCACTTTTGATAATTAGGCAGAGCAAACACAGCCTGGGATTCGGTGGCTTCGCCCTGTCTCCTGGACCTGGCGGAGGCCCCGTCCCTGCTCCCGCGGCTTCCTCGGGGGCTGTGGGAGGGCTGGGCACGCGCCAGCCAGCAGGCCGCTCACCGAGCCCCAGTGCCACCCGCAGCGCTGGGACGTGTGTGAGGTGAGGAGGGATGAGCACCAGCTCGTGCACGGTGGCCCCGCACCCGCGGCTGATCCTGCATCCTGGTGCTGCAGAGGGGCTTCGATCATCCTCTTGAGGGGCACAGGGGCCACAAAGGCGTGCACGAACTCTGCAACCAGAGCTAAAGGCAGACCCTGCGAGCAAAGATGCAGCAGATGCAACTCGGTGGGGCCAAATCACACATGGCAAAGGGAGGCCACAGACACAGAAGAGATGGGGAGCTGTTCTTGGGCTTGGCAGCTCCGTTGAGGCCAGCTCCAGGGGCTGGCAGGGCTATGCAGACGCATGGGGCCACCTCTCCAACGCAAAGACCTTGGCCAAACGCAGTAAGCAGCAACAACGTCCAGAGGGAAGCCAGCCCCTTTGCCACAAGACAAGGACAGAAGCGAACGTCCTAGGGAGACCCAAAGACCATCACCTATAGCAGAGGCCAGTAGGGACCTGCTTGAGGCTTGCAAGCAGCTTGGAGCTACTACGAGTCCCCGTGGCTCTGCCAACATGCGGTCCTGCCTCCCACGAAAGGCAGGGGCAGCCAGCAAGCGCCCTCCTCCCGCTGCTGCAGGCATCCACGCAGGACGGCTCCTCCCCGAGCGAGGAGCACCGGCGACACGCACATCCCAAACGATCTCTAAAATATTAATAGCATCAATCACAGCCGGGCTGGCAAAGGTTACGACGGCCGGAGCGCGCGCAGAGGAGGCTGTCCTGAAGCTGGCGAATGACCACACAGTCAGTATCCAGGGTTTGTTTAAAGATATAAAAATCCCACACCTGTCGCTTCCAATTTCCTGCAACAAATCATTTGAGAAATGATCCAGTGGCCCAGAAGGGAGCCCACAGTGTTAACGTGGCGGCAGCCACGCAGCCTCCCAATGAGACAACGCCACTGCCTCCACTAAACACGACCCACTGCTTTCCTAAGGGGAAAGAAGGGGGTTTATTTATTCTTCCATCTTCTCTCACCTCTGTAATTATTAAGGAAAACACTGTTTACTCTAACGTTCCTCCAAGACATCGCATCTCATTTTGCAGCATTAAAAATGCAACAAAAGATGTGTGCAGCCCCTAATGCTCCATCCCGAGACCCACCGCAGCAGTGCCAGCAGTGCAAAAAATTGCTGCTCGTTTCAGGCTGCAGAGATTCAGATGCAACTACTGAAGCAAACAGCCCCAAGTACCAAGTACGGGGCAGGATGGGGGAAGAGCAAGGGCCAAAATAGGAGGCATGAAAAAAGCAGCAACGTTGTCACCAGACAGAGCTAATGTGAGAACGACACCCGCCGAAAGGCCCCTGCTTCCCTGACCTGGGACACAGCATGGCCTGAGCTGTACGGACTGAATCCTGGGCTGCATCTCCACGTCAGCCACCACCATCCAGACAGGATCTCTCAAAGCTCTCAGGACAAGGTCACTGGAGAGCTGACAGTCTTTCAGGATTTCGTCACTATCACCAAAACCCGCTGGAGATGCTGACCACCGCAACTAGCACAGAACAACTCAGCTGCACTTCTTGTCCTGTGCACCTTCGTGGATGTTGGTGGCATTAAGGTATATTGAGGACAATGCAGAAATGCTAAAATACGTTGTCTCAAAGAAAGGTGAAACATGCTGAGCTGATCCACCGGCCATGAGTGAGACCTGCATAATCATGTGTGGGACACGATGCCTCAGAAAGCACCCAGCAATGTCACCACCAGCCTTTTCAGCATGATATTGCCGCAGTAGACCAAGGGGAAGGTGCATTTTGTCAGCAAAGCAACATTTTACCTCCATATCTAACAGCATCCAGAAGGGCAACGCTGTGAACTGAACGGGAGCCGAGGCTGTCGGGAACGGCTGCAGCTCGGGATGTGTCAGGATGGTCTCTTGCTCGGGAGCTATGATGGCCTTTAGAGCCAGGCAGCAACATTAACACAGGACCACACAAGGAGCAGGATGGTCTCAGTCT